>NW_027149966.1:0-197785 GCF_031143425.1 Pleurodeles waltl | reverse complement strand
AATGTGATGTGTCCTTGTTGCGTTTTGGGGCAGTTCCTGTCACGTGCTCTAGGCCTACCCACACAAGTGAGGTATCATTTTTATCGGGAGACTTGGGGGAACGCTGGGTGAAAGGAAATTTGTGGCTCCTCTCAGATTCCAGAACTTTCTGTCACCAAAATGTGAGTAAAACATGTTTTTTAGCCAAATTTTGAGGTTTGCAAAGGATTCTGGGTAACAGAACCTGTTCAGAGCCCCACAAGTCACCCCATTCTGGATTCCCCTAGGTCTCTAGTTTTAAAAAATGCACAGGTTTGGTAGGTTTCCCTAGGTGCCTACTGAGCTAGAGGCCAAAATCTACAGGTAGGCACTTTGCAAAAAACACCTCTGTTTTCTTCAAAAAAATGTGATGTGTCCACGTTGCGTTTTGAGGCATTTCCTTTCGCGGGCACTAGGCTACCCACACAACTGAGGTATCCTTTTTATCGGGAGACTTGGGGGAATGTTGCGTGAAAGGAAATTTGTGGCTCCTCTCTGATTCCAGAACTTTCTGTCACCAAAATGTGAGATAAATGTGTTTTTTTAGCAAAATTTTGAGGTTTGAAAAGGATTTTGGGTAACAGAACCTCGTCAGAGCCCCACAAGTCACCCCATGCTGGATTCCCCTAGGTCTCTAGTTTAAAAAAATGCACAGGTTTGGTAGGTTTCCCTAGGTGCCGGCTGAGCTAGAGGCCAAAATCTACAGGTAGGCACTTTGCAACAAACACCTCTGTTTTCTTTGAAATAATGTAATGTGTCCACGTTGCGTTTTGGGGCAGTTCCTGTCGGGGGCGTTAGGCCTACCCACACAAGTGAGGTATCATTTTTATCGGGAGACTTGGGGGAACGCTGGGTGGAAGTAAATTTGTGGCTCCTCTCTGATTCCAGAACTTTCTGTCACCAAAATGTGAAGAAAATGTGTTTTTTTAGCCAAATTTTGAGGTTTGCAAAGGATTCCTTGTAACAGAAGCTGGTCAGAGACCCACAAGTCACCCCATCTTGAAATCCCCTAGGTCTCTAATTTTCAAAAATGCACAGGTTTTGTAGGTTTCCCTAGGTGCTGGCTGAGCTAGAGGCCAAAATCTACAGGTAGGCCCTTTGCAAAAAACACCTCTGTTTTCTTTAAAAAAAGTGATGTGTCCACGTTGCGTTTTGGGGCCTTTCCTGTCGCGGGCGCTCGGCCTACCCACACAGGTGAGGTATCATTTTTATCAGGAGACTTGGGGGAACGCTGGGTGGAAGGAAATTTGTGGCTCCTCTCAGATTCCAGATCTTTCTGTCATCAAAATGTGAGGAAAATGTGTTTTTTTAGCCAAATTTTGAGGTTTGCAAAAGATTCTGGGTAACAGAACCTGGTCAGAGCCCCACAAGTCACCCCATCCTGGATTCCCCTAGGTCTCTAGTTTTAAAATATGCAGAGGTTTGGTAGGTTTCCCTAGGTGCCGGCTGAGCTAGAGGCCAAAATCTACAGCTAGGCACTTTGCAAAAAACACCTCTGTTTTCTTTAAAAAAATATGATGTGTCCACGTTGCGTTTTGGGGCATTTCCTGTCACGGGCGCTAGGCCTACCCACACAAGTGAGGTATCATTTTTTTCGGGAGACTTGGGGAACGCTGGGTAAAGGGAAATTTGTGGCTCCTCTCTAATTCCAGATTTTTCTGTCACCAAAATTTCAGGAAAATTTGTTTTTTTAGCCACATTTTGAGGTTTGCAAAGGATTCTGGGTAACAGAACCTGTTCAGAGCCCCACAAGTCACCCCATCTTGGATTCCCCTAGGTCTTTAATTTTCAAAAATGCACAGGTTTGGTAGGTTTCCCTAGGTGCTGGCTGAGCTAGAGGCCAAAATCTACAGGTAGGCACTTTGCAGCAAACACCTCTGTTTTCTTTAAAAAAATGTGATGTGTCCACGTTGCGTTTTGGGGCAGTTCCTGTCGCTAGCGCTAGGCCTACCCACACAAGTGAGGTATCATTTTTATCGGGAGACTTGGGGGAACGCTGGGTGGAAGGAAATATGTGGCTCCTTTCTGATTCCAGAACTTTCTGTCACCAAAATGTGAGGAAAATGTGTTTTTTTAGCCAAATTTTGAGGTTTGCAAAGGATTCCGGGTAACAGAACCTGGTCAGAGCCCCACAAGTCACCCCATCTTGAAATAACCTAGGTCTCTAGTTTTTAAAAATGCACAGGTTTGGTAGATTTCCCTAGGTGCCGGCTGAGCTAGAGGCCAAAATCTACAGGTAGGCACTTTGCAAAAAACACCTCTGTTTTCTTTAAAAAAAAGTGATGTGTCCACGTTGTGTTTTGGGGCATTTCCTGTCACGGGCGCTAGGCCTACCCACACAAGTGAGGTATCATTTTTATCGGGAGACTTGGGGGAACGCTGGGGTGAAAGGAAATTTGTGGCTCCTCTCAGATTCCAGAACTTTCTGTCACCAAAATGTGAGGAAAACATGTTTTTTTAGCCAAATTTTGAGGTTTACAAAGGATTCTGGGTAACAGAACCTGGTCAGAGCCCCACAAGTCACCCCATCCAGGATTCCCCTAGGTCTCTAGTTTTAAAAAATGCACAGGTTAGGTAGGTTTCCCTAGGTGCCTACTGCGCTAGAGGCCAAAATCTACTGGTAGGCACTTTGCAAAAAACACCTCTGTTTTCTTCAAAAAAATGTGATGTGTCCATGTTGCATTTTGGGGCATTTCCTTTCGCGGGCGCTAGGCTACCCACACAAGTGAGGTATCATTTTATCGGGAGACTTGGGGGAACACTGCGTGAAAGGAAATTTGTGGCTCCTCTCAGATTCCAGAACTTTCTGTCACCAAAATGTGAGGAGAACATGTTTTTTTAGCCAAATTTTGAGGTTTGCAAAGGATTCTGGGTAACAGAACCTGGTCAGAGCCCCACAAGTCACCCCATCTTGGATTCCCCTAGATCTCTAGTTTTAAAAAAATGCACAGGTTTGGTAGGTTTCCCTAGGTGCCGGCTGAGCTAGAGGCCAAAATCTACAGGTATGCACTTTGCAAAAAAGACACCTTTTTTCTTCAAAAAAATGTGATGTGTCCTTGTTGAGTTTTGGGGCAGTTCCTGTCACGTGCTCTAGGCCTACCCACACAAGTGAGGTATCATTTTTATCGGGAGACTTGGGGGAACGCTGGGTGAAAGGAAATTTGTGGCTCCTCTCAGATTCCAGAACTTTCTGTCACCAAAATGTGAGTAAAACATGTTTTTTAGCCAAATTTTGAGGTTTGCAAAGGATTCTGGGTAACAGAACCTGTTCAGAGCCCCACAAGTCACCCCATTCTGGATTCCCCTAGGTCTCTAGTTTTAAAAAATGCACAGGTTTGGTAGGTTTCCCTAGGTGCCTACTGAGCTAGAGGCCAAAATCTACAGGTAGGCACTTTGCAAAAAACACCTCTGTTTTCTTCAAAAAAATGTGATGTGTCCACGTTGCGTTTTGAGGCATTTCCTTTCGCGGGCACTAGGCTACCCACACAACTGAGGTATCCTTTTTATCGGGAGACTTGGGGGAATGTTGCGTGAAAGGAAATTTGTGGCTCCTCTCTGATTCCAGAACTTTCTGTCACCAAAATGTGAGGTAAATGTGTTTTTTTAGCAAAATTTTGAGGTTTGAAAATGATTTTGGGTAACAGAACCTCGTCAGAGCCCCACAAGTCACCCCATGCTGGATTCCCCTAGGTCTCTAGTTTAAAAAATGCACAGGTTTGGTAGGTTTCCCTAGGTGCCGGCTGAGCTAGAGGCCAAAATCTACAGGTAGGCACTTTGCAACAAACACCTCTGTTTTCTTTGAAATAATGTAATGTGTCCACGTTGCGTTTTGGGGCAGTTCCTGTCGGGGGCGTTAGGCCTACCCACACAAGTGAGGTATCATTTTTATCGGGAGACTTGGGGAACGCTGGGTGGAAGTAAATTTGTGGCTCCTCTCTGATTCCAGAACTTTCTGTCACCAAAATGTGAAGAAAATGTGTTTTTTTAGCCAAATTTTGAGGTTTGCAAAGGATTCCTTGTAACAGAAGCTGGTCAGAGACCCACAAGTCACCCCATCTTGAAATCCCCTAGGTCTCTAATTTTCAAAAATGCACAGGTTTTGTAGGTTTCCCTAGGTGCTGGCTGAGCTAGAGGCCAAAATCTACAGGTAGGCCCTTTGCAAAAAACACCTCTGTTTTCTTTAAAAAAAAGTGATGTGTCCACGTTGCGTTTTGGGGCCTTTCCTGTCGCGGGCGCTCGGCCTACCCACACAGGTGAGGTATCATTTTTATCAGGAGACTTGGGGGAACGCTGGGTGGAAGGAAATTTGTGGCTCCTCTCAGATTCCAGATCTTTCTGTCATCAAAATGTGAGGAAAATGTGTTTTTTTAGCCAAATTTTGAGGTTTGCAAAAGATTCTGGGTAACAGAACCTGGTCAGAGCCCCACAAGTCACCCCATCCTGGATTCCCCTAGGTCTCTAGTTTTAAAAAATGCAGAGGTTTGGTAGGTTTCCCTAGGTGCCGGCTGAGCTAGAGGCCAAAATCTACAGCTAGGCACTTTGCAAAAAACACCTCTGTTTTCTTTAAAAAAATATGATGTGTCCACGTTGCGTTTTGGGGCATTTCCTGTCACGGGCGCTAGGCCTACCCACACAAGTGAGGTATCATTTTTTTCGGGAGACTTGGGGGAACGCTGGGTAAAGGGAAATTTGTGGCTCCTCTCTAATTCCAGATTTTTCTGTCACCAAAATTTCAGGAAAATTTGTTTTTTTAGCCACATTTTGAGGTTTGCAAAGGATTCTGGGTAACAGAACCTGTTCAGAGCCCCACAAGTCACCCCATCTTGGATTCCCCTAGGTCTTTAATTTTCAAAAATGCACAGGTTTGGTAGGTTTCCCTAGGTGCTGGTTGAGCTAGAGGCCAAAATCTACAGGTAGGCACTTTGCAGCAAACACCTCTGTTTTCTTTAAAAAAATGTGATGTGTCCACGTTGCGTTTTGGGGCAGTTCCTGTCGCTAGCGCTAGGCCTACCCACACAAGTGAGGTATCATTTTTATCGGGAGACTTGGGGGAACGCTGGGTGGAAGGAAATATGTGGCTCCTTTCTGATTCCAGAACTTTCTGTCACCAAAATGTGAGGAAAATGTGTTTTTTTAGCCAAATTTTGAGGTTTGCAAAGGATTCCGGGTAACAGAACCTGGTCAGAGCCCCACAAGTCACCCCATCTTGAAATAACCTAGGTCTCTAGTTTTAAAAATGCACAGGTTTGGTAGATTTCCCTAGGTGCCGGCTGAGCTAGAGGCCAAAATCTACAGGTAGGCACTTTGCAAAAAACACCTCTGTTTTCTTTAAAAAAAAGTGATGTGTCCACGTTGTGTTTTGGGGCATTTCCTGTCACGGGCGCTAGGCCTACCCACACAAGTGAGGTATCATTTTTATCGGGAGACTTGGGGGAACGCTGGGGTGAAAGGAAATTTGTGGCTCCTCTCAGATTCCAGAACTTTCTGTCACCAAAATGTGAGGAAAACATGTTTTTTTAGCCAAATTTTGAGGTTTACAAAGGATTCTGGGTAACAGAACCTGGTCAGAGCCCCACAAGTCACCCCATCCAGGATTCCCCTAGGTCTCTAGTTTTAAAAAATGCACAGGTTAGGTAGGTTTCCCTAGGTGCCTACTGCGCTAGAGGCCAAAATCTACAAGTAGGCACTTTGCAAAAAACACCTCTGTTTTCTTCAAAAAAATGTGATGTGTCCATGTTGCATTTTGGGGCATTTCCTTTCGCGGGCGCTAGGCTACCCACACAAGTGAGGTATCATTTTTATCGGGAGACTTGGGGGAACGCTGCGTGAAAGGAAATTTGTGGCTCCTCTCAGATTCCAGAACTTTCTGTCACCAAAATGTGAGGAGAACATGTTTTTTTAGCCAAATTTTGAGGTTTGCAAAGGATTCTGGGTAACAGAACCTGGTCAGAGCCCCACAAGTCACCCCATCTTGGATTCCCCTAGATCTCTAGTTTTAAAAAAATGCACAGGTTTGGTAGGTTTCCCTAGGTGCCGGCTGAGCTAGAGGCCAAAATCTACAGGTATGCACTTTGCAAAAAAGACACCTTTTTTCTTCAAAAAAATGTGATGTGTCCTTGTTGCGTTTTGGGGCAGTTCCTGTCACGTGCTCTAGGCCTACCCACACAAGTGAGGTATCATTTTTATCGGGAGACTTGGGGGAACGCTGGGTGAAAGGAAATTTGTGGCTCCTCTCAGATTCCAGAACTTTCTGTCACCAAAATGTGAGTAAAACATGTTTTTTAGCCAAATTTTGAGGTTTGCAAAGGATTCTGGGTAACAGAACCTGTTCAGAGCCCCACAAGTCACCCCATCTTGAAATAACCTAGGTCTCTAGTTTTTAAAAATGCACAGGTTTGGTAGATTTCCCTAGGTGCCGGCTGAGCTAGAGGCCAAAATCTACAGGTAGGCACTTTGCAAAAAACACCTCTGTTTTCTTTAAAAAAAAGTGATGTGTCCATGTTGTGTTTTGGGGCATTTCCTGTCACGGGCGCTAGGCCTACCCACACAAGTGAGGTATCATTTTTATCGGGAGACTTGGGGGAACGCTGGGGTGAAAGGAAATTTGTGGCTCCTCACAGATTCCAGAACTTTCTGTCACCAAAATGTGAGGAAAACATGTTTTTTAGCCAAATTTGGAGGTTTGCAAAGGATTCTGGGTGACAGAACCTGTTCAGAGCCCCACAAGTCACCCCATTCTGGATTCCCCTAGGTCTCTAGTTTCAAAAAATGCACAGGTTATGTAGGTTTCCCTAGGTGCCTACTGAGCTAGAGGCCAAAATCTACAGGTAGGCACTTTGCAAAAAACACCTCTGTTTTCTTCAAAAAAATGTGATGTGTCCACGTTGCGTTTTGAGGCATTTCCTTTCGCGGGCACTAGGCTACCCACACAACTGAGGTATCCTTTTTATCGGGAGACTTGGGGGAATGTTGCGTGAAAGGAAATTTGTGGCTCCTCTCTGATTCCAGAACTTTCTGTCACCAAAATGTGAGATAAATGTGTTTTTTTAGCAAAATTTTGAGGTTTGAAAAGGATTTTGGGTAACAGAACCTCGTCAGAGCCCCACAAGTCACCCCATGCTGGATTCCCCTAGGTCTCTAGTTTAAATAAATGCACAGGTTTGGTAGGTTTCCCTAGGTGCCGGCTGAGCTAGAGGCCAAAATCTACAGGTAGGCGCTTTGCAACAAACACCTCTGTTTTCTTTGAAAAAATGTAATGTGTCCACGTTGCGTTTTGGGGCAGTTCCTGTCGGCGGCGTTAGGCCTACCCACACAAGTGAGGTATCATTTTTATCGGGAGACTTGGGGGAACGCTGGGTGGAAGTAAATTTGTGGCTCCTCTCTGATTCCAGAACTTTCTGTCACCAAAATGTGAAGAAAATGTGTTTTTTTAGCCAAATTTTGAGGTTTGCAAAGGATTCCTTGTAACAGAAGCTGGTCAGAGACCCACAAGTCACCCCATCTTGAAATCCCCTAGGTCTCTAGTTTTCAAAAATGCACAGGTTTTGTAGGTTTCCCTAGCTGCTGGCTGAGCTAGAGGCCAAAATCTACAGGTAGGCCCTTTGCAAAAAACACCTCTGTTTTCTTTAAAAAAAAGTGATGTGTCCACGTTGCGTTTTGGGGCCTTTCCTGTCGCGGGCGCTCGGCCTACCCACACAGGTGAGGTATCATTTTTATCAGGAGACTTGGGGGAACGCTGGGTGGAAGGAAATTTGTGGCTCCTCTCAGATTCCAGATCTTTCTGTCATCAAAATGTGAGGAAAATGTGTTTATTTAGCCAAATTTTGAGGTTTGCAAAAGATTCTGGGTAACAGAACCTGGTCAGAGCCCCACAAGTCACCCCATCCTGGATTCCCCTAGGTCTCTAGTTTTAAAAAATGCAGAGGTTTGGTAGGTTTCCCTAGGTGCCGGCTGAGCTAGAGGCCAAAATCTACAGCTAGGCACTTTGCAAAAAACACCTCTGTTTTCTTTAAAAAAATATGATGTGTCCACGTTGCGTTTTGGGGCATTTCCTGTCACGGGCGCTAGGCCTACCCACACAAGTGAGGTATCATTTTTTTTCGGGAGACTCGGGGGAACGCTGGGTAAAGGGAAATTTGTGGCTCCTCTTTAATTCCAGATTTTTCTGTCACCAAAATTTCAGGAAAATTTGTTTTTTTAGCCACATTTTGAGGTTTGCAAAGGATTCTGGGTAACATAACCTGTTCAGAGCCCCACAAGTCACCCCATCTTGGATTCCCCTAGGTCTTTAATTTTCAAAAATGCACAGGTTTGGTAGGTTTCCCTAGGTGCTGGCTGAGCTAGAGGCCAAAATCTACAGGTAGGCACTTTGCAGCAAACACCTCTGTTTTCTTTAAAAAAAAGTGATGTGTCCACGTTGTGTTTTGGGGCATTTCCTGTCACGGGCGCTAGGCCTACCCACACAAGTGAGGTATCATTTTTATCGGGAGACTTGGGGGAACGCTGGGGTGAAAGGAAATTTGTGGCTCCTCACAGATTCCAGAACTTTCTGTCACCAAAATGTGAGGAAAATGTGTTTTTTTAGCCAAATTTTGAGGTTTGCAAAGGATTCCGGGTAACAGAACCTGGTCAGAGCCCCACAAGTCACCCCATCTTGAAATAACCTAGGTCTCTAGTTTTTAAAAATGCACAGGTTTGGTAGATTTCCCTAGGTGCCGGCTGAGCTAGAGGCCAAAATCTACAGGTAGGCACTTTGCAAAAAACACCTCTGTTTTCTTTAAAAAAAGTGATGTGTCCACGTTGTGTTTTGGGGCATTTCCTGTCACGGGCGCTAGGCCTACCCACACAAGTGAGGTATCATTTTTATCGGGAGACTTGGGGGAACGCTGGGGTGAAAGGAAATTTGTGGCTCCTCACAGATTCCAGAACTTTCTGTCACCAAAATGTGAGGAAAACATGTTTTTTAGCCAAATTTGGAGGTTTGCAAAGGATTCTGGGTAACAGAACCTGTTCAGAGCCCCACAAGTCACCCCATTCTGGATTCCCCTAGGTCTCTTGTTTCAAAATATGCACAGGTTAGGTAGGTTTCCCTAGGTGCCTACTGAGCTAGAGGCCAAAATCTACAGGTAGGCACTTTGCAAAAAACACCTCTGTTTTCTTAAAAAAAAAGGGATGTGTCCACGTTGCGTTTTGAGGCATTTCCTTTCGCGGGCACTAGGCTACCCACACAACTGAGGTATCCTTTTTATCGGGAGACTTGGGGGAATGTTGCGTGAAAGGAAATTTGTGGCTCCTCTCTGATTCCAGAACTTTCTGTCACCAAAATGTGAGATAAATGTGTTTTTTTAGCAAAATGTTGAGGTTTGAAAAGGATTTTGGGTAACAGAACCTCGTCAGAGCCCCACAAGTCACCCCATGCTGGATTCCCCTAGGTCTCTAGTTTAAATAAATGCACAGGTTTGGTAGGTTTCCCTAGGTGCCGGCTGAGCTAGAGGCCAAAATCTACAGGTAGGCACTTTGCAACAAACACCTCTGTTTTCTTTGAAAAAATGTAATGTGTCCACGTTGAGTTTTGGGGCAGTTCCTGTCGGGGGCGTTAGGCCTACCCACACAAGTGAGGTATCATTTTTATCGGGAGACTTGGGGGAACGCTGGGTGGAAGTAAATTTGTGGCTCCTCTCTGATTCCAGAACTTTCTGTCACCAAAATGTGAAGAAAATGTGTTTTTTTAGCCAAATTTTGAGGTTTGCAAAGGATTCCTTGTAACAGAAGCTGGTCAGAGACCCACAAGTCACCCCATCTTGAAATCCCCTAGGTCTCTAGTTTTCAAAAATGCACAGGTTTTGTAGGTTTCCCTAGGTGCTGGCTGAGCTAGAGGCCAAAATCTACAGGTAGGCCCTTTGCAAAAAACACCTCTGTTTTCTTTAAAAAAAAGTGATGTGTCCACGTTGCGTTTTGGGGCCTTTCCTGTCGCGGGCGCTCGGCCTACCCACACAGGTGAGGTATCATTTTTATCAGGAGACTTGGGGGAACGCTGGGTGGAAGGAAATTTGTGGCTCCTCTCAGATTTCAGATCTTTCTGTCATCAAAATGTGAGGAAAATGTGTTTTTTTAGCCAAATTTTGAGGTTTGCAAAAGATTCTGGGTAACAGAACCTGGTCAGAGCCCCACAAGTCACCCCATCCTGGATTCCCCTAGGTCTCTAGTTTTAAAAAATGCAGAGGTTTGGTAGGTTTCCCTAGGTGCCGGCTGAGCTAGAGGCCAAAATCTACAGCTAGGCACTTTGCAAAAAACACCTCTGTTTTCTTTAAAAAAATATGATGTGTCCACGTTGCGTTTTGGGGCATTTCCTGTCACGGGCGCTAGGCCTACCCACACAAGTGAGGTATCATTTTTTTCGGGAGACTTGGGGGAACGCTGGGTAAAGGGAAATTTGTGGCTCCTCTTTAATTCCAGATTTTTCTGTCACCAAAATTTCAGGAAAATTTGTTTTTTTAGCCACATTTTGAGGTTTGCAAAGGATTCTGGGTAACATAACCTGTTCAGAGCCCCACAAGTCACCCCATCTTGGATTCCCCTAGGTCTTTAATTTTCAAAAATGCACAGGTTTGGTAGGTTTCCCTAGGTGCTGGCTGAGCTAGAGGCCAAAATCTACAGGTAGGCACTTTGCAGCAAACACCTCTGTTTTCTTTAAAAAAAAGTGATGTGTCCACGTTGTGTTTTGGGGCATTTCCTGTCACGGGCGCTAGGCCTACCCACACAAGTGAGGTATCATTTTTATCGGGAGACTTGGGGGAACGCTGGGGTGAAAGGAAATTTGTGGCTCCTCACAGATTCCAGAACTTTCTGTCACCAAAATGTGAGGAAAATGTGTTTTTTTAGCCAAATTTTGAGGTTTGCAAAGGATTCCGGGTAACAGAACCTGGTCAGAGCCCCACAAGTCACCCCATCTTGAAATAACCTAGGTCTCTAGTTTTTAAAAATGCACAGGTTTGGTAGATTTCCCTAGGTGCCGGCTGAGCTAGAGGCCAAAATCTACAGGTAGGCACTTTGCAAAAAACACCTCTGTTTTCTTTAAAAAAAAGTGATGTGTCCACGTTGTGTTTTGGGGCATTTCCTGTCACGGGCGCTAGGCCTACCCACACAAGTGAGGTATCATTTTTATCGGGAGACTTGGGGGAACGCTGGGGTGAAAGGAAATTTGTGGCTCCTCACAGATTCCAGAACTTTCTGTCACCAAAATGTGAGGAAAACATGTTTTTTAGCCAAATTTGGAGGTTTGCAAAGGATTCTGGGTAACAGAACCTGTTCAGAGCCCCACAAGTCACCCCATTCTGGATTCCCCTAGGTCTCTAGTTTCAAAAAATGCACAGGTTAGGTAGGTTTCCCTAGGTGCCTACTGAGCTAGAGGCCAAAATCTACAGGTAGGCACTTTGCAAAAAACACCTCTGTTTTCTTCAAAAAAATGTGATGTGTCCACGTTGCGTTTTGAGGCATTTCCTTTCGCGGGCACTAGGCTACCCACACAACTGAGGTATCCTTTTTATCGGGAGACTTGGGGGAATGTTGCGTGAAAGGAAATTTGTGGCTCCTCTCTGATTCCAGAACTTTCTGTCACCAAAATGTGAGATAAATGTGTTTTTTTAGCAAAATTTTGAGGTTTGAAAAGGATTTTGGGTAACAGAACCTCGTCAGAGCCCCACAAGTCACCCCATGCTGGATTCCCCTAGGTCTCTAGTTTAAATAAATGCACAGGTTTGGTAGGTTTCCCTAGGTGCCGGCTGAGCTAGAGGCCAAAATCTACAGGTAGGCACTTTGCAACAAACACCTCTGTTTTCTTTGAAAAAATGTAATGTGTCCACGTTGAGTTTTGGGGCAGTTCCTGTCGGGGGCGTTAGGCCTACCCACACAAGTGAGGTATCATTTTTATCGGGAGACTTGGGGGAACGCTGGGTGGAAGTAAATTTGTGGCTCCTCTCTGATTCCAGAACTTTCTGTCACCAAAATGTGAAGAAAATGTGTTTTTTTAGCCAAATTTTGAGGTTTGCAAAGGATTCCTTGTAACAGAAGCTGGTCAGAGACCCACAAGTCACCCCATCTTGAAATCCCCTAGGTCTCTAGTTTTCAAAAATGCACAGGTTTTGTAGGTTTCCCTAGGTGCTGGCTGAGCTAGAGGCCAAAATCTACAGGTAGGCCCTTTGCAAAAAACACCTCTGTTTTCTTTAAAAAAAAGTGATGTGTCCACGTTGCGTTTTGGGGCCTTTCCTGTCGCGGGCGCTCGGCCTACCCACACAGGTGAGGTATCATTTTTATCAGGAGACTTGGGGGAACGCTGGGTGGAAGGAAATTTGTGGCTCCTCTCAGATTCCAGATCTTTCTGTCATCAAAATGTGAGGAAAATGTGTTTTTTTAGCCAAATTTTGAGGTTTGCAAAAGATTCTGGGTAACAGAACCTGGTCAGAGCCCCACAAGTCACCCCATCCTGGATTCCCCTAGGTCTCTAGTTTTAAAAAATGCAGAGGTTTGGTAGGTTTCCCTAGGTGCCGGCTGAGCTAGAGGCCAAAATCTACAGCTAGGCACTTTGCAAAAAACACCTCTGTTTTCTTTAAAAAAATATGATGTGTCCACGTTGCGTTTTGGGGCATTTCCTGTCACGGGCGCTAGGCCTACCCACACAAGTGAGGTATCATTTTTTTCGGGAGACTTGGGGGAACGCTGGGTAGAGGGAAATTTGTGGCTCCTCTCTAATTCCAGATTTTTCTGTCACCAAAATTTCAGGAAAATTTGTTTTTTTAGCCACATTTTGAGGTTTGCAAAGGATTCTGGGTAACATAACCTGTTCAGAGCCCCACAAGTCACCCCATCTTGGATTCCCCTAGGTCTTTAATTTTCAAAAATGCACAGGTTTGGTAGGTTTCCCTAGGTGCTGGCTGAGCTAGAGGCCAAAATCTACAGGTAGGCACTTTGCAGCAAACACCTCTGTTTTCTTTAAAAAAATGTGATGTGTTCACGTTGCGTTTTGGGGCAGTTCCTGTCGCTAGCGCTAGGCCTACCCACACAAGTGAGGTATCATTTTTATCGGGAGACTTGGGGGAACGCTGGGTGGAAGGAAATATGTGCCTCCTCTCTGATTCCAGAACTTTCTGTCACCAAAATGTGAGGAAAATGTGTTTTTTTAGCCAAATTTTGAGGTTTGCAAAGGATTCCGGGTAACAGAACCTGGTCAGAGCCCCACAAGTCACCCCATCTTGAAATAACCTAGGTCTCTAGTTTTTAAAAATGCACAGGTTTGGTAGGTTTCCCTAGGTGCCGGCTGAGCTAGAGGCCAAAATCTACAGGTAGGCACTTTGCAAAAAACACCTCTGTTTTCTTTAAAAAAAAGTGATGTGTCCACGTTGTGTTTTGGGGCATTTCCTGTCACGGGCGCTAGGCCTACCCACACAAGTGAGGTATCATTTTTATCGGGAGACTTGGGGGAACGCTGGGGTGAAAGGAAATTTGTGGCTCCTCACAGATTCCAGAACTTTCTGTCACCAAAATGTGAGGAAAACATGTTTTTTAGCCAAATTTGGAGGTTTGCAAAGGATTCTGGGTAACAGAACCTGTTCAGAGCCCCACAAGTCACCCCATTCTGGATTCCCCTAGGTCTCTAGTTTTAAAAAATGCACAGGTTAGGTAAGTTTCCCTAGGTGCCTACTGAGCTAGAGGCCAAAATCTACTGGTAGGCACTTTGCAAAAAACACCTCTGTTTTCTTCAAAAAAATGTGATGTGTCCATGTTGCATTTTGGGGCATTTCCTTTTGCGGGCGCTAGGCTACCCACACAACTGAGGTATCCTTTTTATCGGGAGACTTGGGGGAACGCTGCGTGAAAGGAAATTTGTGGCTCCTCTCTGATTCCAGAACTTTCTGTCACCAAAATGTGAGATAAATGTGTTTTTTTAGCAAAATTTTGAGGTTTGAAAAGGATTTTGGGTAACAGAACCTCGTCAGAGCCCCACGAGTCACCCCATGCTGGATTCCCCTAGGTCTCTAGTTTTCAAAAATGCACAGGTTTGGTAGGTTTCCCTAGGTGCCGGCTGAGCTAGAGGCCAAAATCTACAGCTAGGCACTTTGCAAAAAACACCTCTGTTTTCTTTAAAAAAATATGATGTGTCCACGTTGCGTTTTGGGGCATTTCCTGTCACGGGCGCTAGGCCTACCCACACAAGTGAGGTATCATTTTTTTCGGGAGACTTGGGGGAACGCTGGGTGAAAGGAAATTTGTGGCTCCTCTCTGATTCCAGATTTTTGTGTCACCAAAATTTAAGGAAAATTTGTTTTTTTAGCCACATTTTGAGGTTTGCAAAGGATTCTGGGTAAAAGAACCTGTTCAGAGCCCCACAAGTCACCCCATCTTGGATTCCCCTAGGTCTTTAATTTTCAAAAATGCACAGGTTTGGTAGGTTTCCCTAGGTGCTGGCTGAGCTAGAGGCCAAAATCTACAGGTAGGCACTTTGCAACAAACACCTCTGTTTTCTTTAAAAAAATTTGATGTGTCCATGTTGCGTTTTGGGGCAGTTCCTGTCGCTAGCGCTAGGCCTACCCACACAAGTGAGGTATCATTTTTATCGGGAGACTTGGGGGAACGCTGGGTGGAAGGAAATATGTGGCTCCTCTCTGATTCCAGAACTTTCTGTCATTAAAATGTGAGGAAAATGTGTTTTTTTAGTCAAATTTTGAGGTTTGCAAAGGATTCCGGGTAACAGAACCTGGTCAGAGCCCCACAAGTCACCCCATCTTGAAATAACCTAGGTCTCTAGTTTTTAAAAATGCACAGGTTTGGTAGGTTTCCCTAGGGGCCGGCTGAGCTAGAGGCCAAAATCTACAGCTAGGCACTTTGCAAAAAACACCTCTGTTTTCTTTAAAAAAATATGATGTGTCCACGTTGCGTTTTGGGGCATTTCCTGTCACGGGCGCTAGGCCTACCCACACAAGTGAGGTATCGATTTTTTCGGGAGACTTGGGGGAACGCTGGGTGAAAGGAAATTTGTGGCTCCTCTCTGATTCCAGATTTTTGTGTCACCAAAATTTCAGGAAAATTTGTTTTTTTAGCCACATTTTGAGGTTTGCAAAGGATTCTGGGTAAAAGAACCTGTTCAGAGCCCCACAAGTCACCCCATCTTGGATTCCCCTAGGTCTTTAATTTTCAAAAATGCACAGGTTTGGTAGGTTTCCCTAGGTGCTGGCTGAGCTTGAGGCCAAAATCTACAGGTAGGCACTTTGCAACAAACACCTCTGTTTTCTTTCAAAAAATTTGATGTGTCCACGTTGCGTTTTGGGGCAGTTCCTGTCGCTAGCGCTAGGCCTACCCACACAAGTGAGGTATCATTTTTATCGGGAGACTTGGGGGAACGCTGGGTGGAAGGAAATATGTGGCTCCTCTCTGATTCCAGAACTTTCTGTCACCAAAATGTGAGGAAAATGTGTTTTTTTAGCCAAATTTTGAGGTTTGCAAAGGATTCCGGGTAACAGAACCTGGTCAGAGCCCCACAAGTCACCCCATCTTGAAATAACCTAGGTCTCTAGTTTTTAAAAATGCACAGGTTTGGTAGGTTTCCCTAGGTGCCGGCTGAGCTAGAGGCCAAAATCTACAGGTAGGCACTTTGCAAAAAACACCTCTGTTTTCTTTAAAAAAAATGTGATGTGTCCACATTGTGTTTTAGGGCATTTCCTGTCACGGGCGCTAGGCCTACCCACACAAGTGAGGTATCATTTTTATCGGGAGACTTGGGGGAACGCTGGGGTGAAAGGAAATTTGTGGCTGATCTCAGATTCCAGAACTTTCTGTCACCAAAATGTGAGGAAAACACTGTTTTTTTAGCCAGATTTTGAGGTTTGCAAAGGATTCTGGGTAACAGAACCTGGTCAGAGCCCCACAAGTCACCCCATCTTGGATTCCCCTAGGTCTCTATTTTTAAAAAAATGCACAGGTTTGGTAGGTTTCCCTAGGTGCCGGCTGAGCTAGAGGCCAAAATCTACAGGTAGGCACTTTGCAAAAAACACCCCTGTTTTCTTTAAAAAAATGTGATGTGTCCACGTTGCGTTTTGGGGCAGTTCCTGTCGCGGGCGCTAGGCCTACCCACACAAGTGAGGTATCATTTTTATCGGGAGACTTGGGGGAACGCGGTGTGGAAGGAAATTTGTGGCTCCTATCTGATTCCAGAACTTTGTGTCACCAAAATATGAGGAAAATGTGTTTTTTTAGCCAAATTTTGAAGTTTGCAAAGGATTCTGGGTAACAGAACCTGGTCAGAGCCCCACAAGTCACCCCATCCAGGATTCCCCTAGGTCTCTAGTTTTAAAAAATGCACAGGTTTGGTAGGTTTCCCTAGGTGCTGGCTGAGCTAGAGGCCAAAATCTACAGGTAGGCACTTTATAAAAAAAAACACCTCTGTTTTCTTTCAAAAAATGTGATGTGTCCACGTTGTGTTTTGGGGCATTTCCTGTCACGGGCGCTAAGCCTACCCACACAAGTAAAGTATCATTTTTATCGGGAGACTTGGGGGAACGCTGGGTGGAAGGCAATTTGTGGCTCCTCTCAGATTCCAGAACTTTCTGTCACCAAAATGTGAGGAAAACATGTTTTTTTAGCCAAATTTTGAGGTTTGGAAAGGATTCTGGGTAACAGAACCTGGTCAGAGCCCCACAAGTCACCCCATCTTGGATTCCCCTGGGTCTCTAGTTTTTAAAAAAAATGCACAGGTTTGGTAGGTTTCCCTAGTTTCCGGCTGAGCTAGAGGCCAAAATCTACAAGTAGGCACTTTGCAAAAAACACCTCTGTTTTCTTTCAAAAAATGTGATGTGTCCATGTTGCGTTTTGGGGCAGTTCCTGTCGCGGGCGCTAGGCCTACTGTTGGACTTTTGCTTATGCAGGGTCATCCCCACTCTTTTTGCCTCCTACCTCCTATTTTTCTCTGACCGGTTGCTGTTGCTGCCATCTCTGCTAGGATGGAGGGGTGGAGTGGTCACTCTCATCTGAAAGGACTGTGCCTGCCTCTGACAATGCCGTCTCCAACCCCCTGGTGTGTGTCTGAGGCCTTGCCTGGGCAAGGCAGGATTTCACAATTAGGTGTGAGTCCCCTTTGAAGAAAGGTGACTTCAAAGACTAAAATGGGTATAAGAAGGGCACCCAAATCTACAGACTTTAGAAACACTTCTGGAACCAAGAGGAACCTCTGCCTGGAGAAGAGCTGATAGCTGAGGAAGAAGTGCTGCCCTGCCTGTGACTGTGCTTTGTGGAGCTTTCCTGCAGTGCTGCTTCTGCCAAAGTAAGAGGGCAAAGACTGGACTTTGTGTGCCTTCCATCTTGTGAAGAAATCTCCAAGGGCTTGAGTTAGAGCTTGCCTCCTGTTGTTTGAAGTCTCAGGGACAGCAAAGACTTCTCTCTGCCAGCACCTGGAGTCTCTGGAGAGACTCCTACCCCGACAAGTGGTGCCCTATCCAGTCCCTGGGCCCTTGAAAGGAAAGCTGGTGGAAATCCAAAGAAATCGACTTCGGACGACTCTGGACCGACACCGCTGCTGAATCCGGTAACGCCGCCTACACCTGATGCCGTGACCTTCACTGGAACGCGACGCTCTTCGCTGGCCCGATGCTGCAGCAGCCCCGCTGAAGTCCGCGACTCCGTGGAAGTCGCCGCACCACGTCGTGACCGACGCTGCTTGAAGTGCACGGATTCAACGTTTCGCACAGACGCCGAAATCCCTGACTTCGCACATCGGCTTGTTTTCACTCTTCACCAAAGGTACTGTACTTGGGGGTCTACACGACTCCGTGTCCGGCGCCGCTGGCGTCGGCTTGTTGGGAACAACTCCGTCACGACGCTGTGTTAACATCTCATTGAAGCATTTTTGTTTCTAAGCGCTATTTTTGAGTTTAATCTTTAAAAATTCATAACTTGACTTGTGTATGTTGGATTTTTGTCATTCTGGTCTTGTTTTGTTTAGATAAATATTTCCTATTTGTCTAAACTGGTGTTGTGTCATTTTGTAGTGTTTTCATTAAGTTACTGTGTGTGTTGGTACAAATACTTTACACCTAGCACTCTGAGGTTAAGCCTACTGCTCTGCCAAGCTACCAAGGGGGTAAGCAGGGGTTAGCTGAGGGTGATTCTCTTTTACCCTGACTAGACTGAGGGTCCTTGCTTGAACAGGGGGTAACCTGACTGTCAACCAAAGACCCCATTTCTAATATTGGTGATCAGCGGTTGGGATTTGGACTTGTATTTGTACTTGACATACAGTAATTAAGTGTACACTACTGTTTTGATCTCAGACCACTACGTGACCACATACTACTTGTTTGGTGAACTTTCATTTTTCTCTTAAGGACTCCTTTTTGTTCTACTTCCATGATTTTGCTGATCCCTTGACTGATTCTTTTTACTTCATTGGGAACTTGTTTTCTGCCGTTGGAACTTTGCACTTGTTTCCATCATGCCTCAATCTGGAGATGCAACAGCTGGAGCTGTGTTTGAATTAGGAAAACTGAAGAGGTACTCAGTTGCTCAATTGAAACAGTTCTGTGAAGATCTTGCCTGTCACGTTAAGAGCTCTGCCAGGAAGGGGGAGCTGGAAGAGGCATTGAGGGCTTGGGTGACAGCCAAGGAAGCTGGGGGGCACATAGAAGATATGGAAGGGAAAGTGAGGGTGATTCTCTTTTACCCTGACTAGAGTGAGGGTCCTTGCTTGAACAGGGGGTAACCTGACTGTCAACCAAAGACCCCATTTCTAACACCTACCCACACAAGTGAGGTATCATTTTTATCGGGAGACTTGGGGAAATGCTGGGTGGAAGGAAATTTGTGGCTCCTCTCTGATTCCAGAACTTTCTGTCACCAAAATGTGAGGAAAATGTGTTTTTGTAGCCAAATTTTGAGGTTTGCAAAGGATTCCGGGTAACAGAACTTGGTCAGAGCCCCACAAGTCACCCCATCTTGAAATCCCCTAGGTCTCTAGTTTTCAAAAATACACAGGTTTGGTAGGTTTCCCTAGGTGCCGGCTGAGGTAGAGGCCAAAATCTACAGGTAGGCACTTTGCAAAAAACACCTCTGTTTTCTTTCAAAAAATGTGATGTGTCCACATTGCGTTTTGGGGCCTTTCCTGTTGCGGGCGCTAGGCCTACCCACACAAGTGAGGTATCATTTTTATTGGTAGATTTGTGGGAACGCTAGGTGGACGGAAATTTGTGGCTCCTCTCCAATTCCAGAACTTTCTGTCACCAAAATGTGAGGAAAACGTGTTTTTTTATCCAAATGTTGAGGTTTGCAAAGGATTCCGAGTAACAGAACCTGGTCAGAGCCCCACAAGTCACCCCATCTTGAAATCCCCTAGGTCTCTAGTTTTTAAAAAATGCACAGGTTTGGTAGGTTTCCCTAGGTGCCGGCTGAGGTAGAGGCCAAAATCTACAGGTAGGCACTTTGCAAAAAACACCTCTGTTTTCTTGAAAAAAATGTGATGTGTCCACGTTGCGTTTTGGGGCAGTTCCTGTCGCGGTCGCTAGGCCTACCCACACAAGTGAGGTATAATTTTTATCGGGAGACTTGGGGGAACGCTGGCTGGAAGGAAATGTGTGGCTCCTAGCTGATTCCAGAACTTAGTGTCACCAAAATGTGAGAAAAATGTGTTTTTTTTAGCCAAATTTTGAGGTTTGCAAAGGATTCTGGGTAACGGAACCTGGTCAGAGCCCCACAAGTCACCCCATCTTGGATTCCCCTAAGTCTCTAGTTTTAAAAAATGCATAGGTTTTGTAGGTTTCCCTAGGTGCCGGCTGAGCTAGAGGCCAAAATCTACAGGTAGGCACTTTGCAAAAAGCACCTCTGTTTTCTTTAAAAAAATATGATGTGTCCACGTTGCGTTTTGGGGCATTTCCTGTCGCGGGCGCTAGGCCTACCCACACAAGTGAGGTATTATTGTTTTCGGGAGACTTGGGGGAACGCTGGGTGAAAGGAAATTTGTGGCTCCTCTCTGATTCCAGAACTTTCTGTCACCAAAATGTGAGGAAAATGTCTTTTTTTAGCCAAATTTTGAGGTTTGCAAAGGATTCCGGGTAACAGAACTTGGTCAGAGGCCCACAAGTCACCCCATCCTGGATTCTCCTAGGTCTCTAGTTTTCAAAAATACACAGGTTTGGTAGGTTTCCCTAGGTGCCGGCTGAGGTAGAGGCCAAAATCTACAGGTAGGCACTTTGCAAAAAACACCTCTGTTTTCTTTCAAAAAATGTGATGTGTCCACATTGCGTTTTGGGGCCTTTCCTGTTGCGGGCGCTAGGCCTACCCACACAAGTGCGGTATCATTTTTATTGGTAGACTTGTGGGAACGCTAGGTGGAAGGAAATTTGTGGCTCCTCTCCAATTCCAGAACTTTCTGTCACCAAAATGTGAGGAAAACGTGTTTTTTTATCCAAATGTTGAGGTTTGCAAAGGATTCCGGGTAACAGAACCTGGTCAGAGCCCCACAAGTCACCCCATCTTGAAATCCCCTAGGTCTCTAGTTTTTAAAAAATGCACAGGTTTGGTAGGTTTCCCTAGGTGCCGGCTGAGGTAGAGGCCAAAATCTACAGGTAGGCACATTGCAAAAAACACCTCTGTTTTCTTGAAAAAAATGTGATGTGTCCACGTTGCATTTTGGGGCAGTTCCTGTCGCGGTCGCTAGGCCTACCCACACAAGTGAGGTATAATTTTTATCGGGAGACTTGGGGGAACGCTGGCTGGAAGGAAATGTGTGGCTCCTAGCTGATTCCAGAACTTAGTGTCACCAAAATGTGAGAAAAATGTGTTTTTTTTAGCCAAATTTTGAGGTTTGCAAAGGATTCTGGGTAACGGAACCTGGTCAGAGCCCCACAAGTCACCCCATCTTGGATTCCCCTAAGTCTCTAGTTTTAAAAAATGCATAGGTTTTGTAGGTTTCCCTAGGTGCCGGCTGAGCTAGAGGCCAAAATCTACAGCTAGGCACTTTGCAAAAAACACCTCTGTTTTCTTTAAAAAAATATGATGTGTCCACGTTGCGTTTTGGGGCATTTCCTGTCACGGGCGCTAGGCCTACCCACACAAGTGAGGTATCGATTTTTTCGGGAGACTTGGGGGAACGCTGGGTGAAAGGAAATTTGTGGCTCCTCTCTGATTCCAGATTTTTGTGTCACCAAAATTTCAGGAAAATTTGTTTTTTTAGCCACATTTTGAGGTTTGCAAAGGATTCTGGGTAAAAGAACCTGTTCAGAGCCCCACAAGTCACCCCATCTTGGATTCCCCTAGGTCTTTAATTTTCAAAAATGCACAGGTTTGGTAGGTTTCCCTAGGTGCTGGCTGAGCTAGAGGCCAAAATCTACAGGTAGGCACTTTGCAACAAACACCTCTGTTTTCTTTCAAAAAATTTGATGTGTCCACGTTGCGTTTTGGGGCAGTTCCTGTCGCTAGCGCTAGGCCTACCCACACAAGTGAGGTATCATTTTTATCGGGAGACTTGGGGGAACGCTGGGTGGAAGGAAATATGTGGCTCCTCTCTGATTCCAGAACTTTCTGTCACCAAAATGTGAGGAAAATGTGTTTTTTTAGCCAAATTTTGAGGTTTGCAAAGGATTCCGGGTAACAGAACCTGGTCAGAGCCCCACAAGTCACCCCATCTTGAAATAACCTAGGTCTCTAGTTTTTAAAAATGCACAGGTTTGGTAGGTTTCCCTAGGTGCCGGCTGAGCTAGAGGCCAAAATCTACAGGTAGGCACTTTGCAAAAAACACCTCTGTTTTCTTTAAAAAAATGTGATGTGTCCACATTGTGTTTTAGGGCATTTCCTGTCACGGGCGCTAGGCCTACCCACACAAGTGAGGTATCATTTTTATCGGGAGACTTGGGGGAACGCTGGGGTGAAAGGAAATTTGTGGCTCCTCTCAGATTCCAGAACTTTCTGTCACCAAAATGTGAGGAAAACATGTTTTTTTAGCCAAATTTTGAGGTTTGCAAAGGATTCTGGGTAACAGAACCTGGTCAGAGCCCCACAAGTCACCCCATCTTGGATTCCCCTAGGTCTCTAGTTTTAAAAAAATGCACAGGTTTGATAGGTTTCCCTAGGTGCCGGCTGAGCTAGAGGCCAAAATCTACAGGTAGGCACTTTGCAAAAAACACCCCTGTTTTCTTTAAAAAAATGTGATGTGTCCACGTTGCGTTTTGGGGCAGTTCCTGACGCGGGCGCTAGGCCTACCCACACAAGTGAGGTATCATTTTTATCGGGAGACTTGGGGGAACGCTGTGTGGAAGGACATTTGTGGCTCCTATCTGATTCCAGAACTTTGTGTCACCAAAATATGAGGAAAATGTGTTTTTTTAGCCAAATTTTGAAGTTTGCAAAGGATTCTGGGTAACAGAACCTGGTCAGAGCCCCACAAGTCACCCCATCCAGGATTCCCCTAGGTCTCTAGTTTTAAAAAATGCACAGGTTTGGTAGGTTTCCCTAGGTGCTGGCTGAGCTAGAGGCCAAAATCTACAGGTAGGCACTTTATAAAAAAAACACCTCTGTTTTCTTTAAAAAAATGTGATGTGTCCACGTTGTGTTTTGGGGCATTTCCTGTCACGGGCGCTAAGCATACTCACACAAGTAAGGTATCATTTTTATCGGGAGACTTGGGGGAACGCTGGGTGGAAGGAAATGTGTGGCTCCTAGCTTCTTCCAGAACTTAGTGTCACCAAAATGTGAGAAAAATGTATTTTTTTTAGCCAAATTTTGAGGTTTGCAAAGGATTCTGGGTAACGGAACCTGGTCAGAGCCCCACAAGTCACCCCATCTTGGATTCCCCTAAGTCTCTAGTTTTAAAAAATGCATAGGTTTTGTAGGTTTCCCTAGGTGCCGGCTGAGCTAGAGGCCAAAATCTACAGCTAGGCACTTTGCAAAATACACCTCTGTTTTCTTTAAAAAAATATGATGTGTCCACGTTGCGTTTTGGGGCATTTCCTGTCACGGGCGCTAGGCCTACCCACACAAGTGAGGTATCGATTTTTTCGGGAGACTTGGGGGAACGCTGGGTGAAAGGAAATTTGTGGCTCCTCTCTGATTCCAGATTTTTGTGTCACCAAAATTTCAGGAAAATTTGTTTTTTTAGCCACATTTTGAGGTTTGCAAAGGATTCTGGGTAAAAGAACCTGTTCAGAGCCCCACAAGTCACCCCATCTTGGATTCCCCTAGGTCTTTAATTTTCAAAAATGCACAGGTTTGGTAGGTTTCCCTAGGTGCTGGCTGAGCTAGAGGCCAAAATCTACAGGTAGGCACTTTGCAACAAACACCTCTGTTTTCTTTCAAAAAATTTGATGTGTCCACGTTGCGTTTTGGGGCAGTTCCTGTCGCTAGCGCTAGGCCTACCCACACAAGTGAGGTATCATTTTTATCGGGAGACTTGGGGGAACGCTGGGTGGAAGGAAATATGTGGCTCCTCTCTGATTCCAGAACTTTCTGTCACCAAAATGTGAGGAAAATGTGTTTTTTTAGCCAAATTTTGAGGTTTGCAAAGGATTCCGGGTAACAGAACCTGGTCAGAGCCCCACAAGTCACCCCATCTTGAAATAACCTAGGTCTCTAGTTTTTAAAAATGCACAGGTTTGGTAGGTTTCCCTAGGTGCCGGCTGAGCTAGAGGCCAAAATCTACAGGTAGGCACTTTGCAAAAAACACCTCTGTTTTCTTTAAAAAAATGTGATGTGTCCACATTGTGTTTTAGGGCATTTCCTGTCACGGGCGCTAGGCCTACCCACACAAGTGAGGTATCATTTTTATCGGGAGACTTGGGGGAACGCTGGGGTGAAAGGAAATTTGTGGCTCCTCTCAGATTCCAGAACTTTCTGTCACCAAAATGTGAGGAAAACATGTTTTTTTAGCCAAATTTTGAGGTTTGCAAAGGATTTTGGGTAACAGAACCTGGTCAGAGCCCCACAAGTCACCCCATCTTGGATTCCCCTAGGTCTCTAGTTTTAAAAAAATGCACAGGTTTGGTAGGTTTCCCTAGGTGCCGGCTGAGCTAGAGGCCTAAATCTACAGGTAGGCACTTTGCAAAAAACACCCCTGTTTTCTTTAAAAAAATGTGATGTGTCCACGTTGCGTTTTGGGTCAGTTCCTGTCGCGGGCGCTAGGCCTACCCACACAAGTGAGGTATCATTTTTATCGGGAGACTTGGGGGAACGCTGTGTGGAAGGAAATTTGTGGCTCCTATCTGATTCCAGAACTTTGTGTCACCAAAATATGAGGAAAATGTGTTTTTTTAGCCAAATTTTGAAGTTTGCAAAGGATTCTGGGTAACAGAACATGGTCAGAGCCCCACAAGTCACCCCATCCAGGATTCCCCTAGGTCTCTAGTTTAAATAAATGCACAGGTTTGGTAGGTTTCCCTAGGTGCTGGCTGAGCTAGAGGCCAAAATCTACAGGTAGGCACTTTATAAAAAAAACACCTCTGTTTTCTTTCAAAAAATGTGATGTGTCCACGTTGTGTTTTGGGGCATTTCCTGTCACGGGCGCTAAGCCTACCCACACAAGTAAGGTATAATTTTTATCGGGAGACTTGGGGGAACGCTGGGTGGAAGGCAATTTGTGGCTCTTCTCAGATTCCAGAACTTTCTGTCACCAAAATGTGAGGAAAACATGTTTTTTTAGCCAAATTTTGAGGTTTGGAAAGGATTCTGGGTAACAGAACCTGGTCAGAGCCCCACAAGTCACCCCATCTTGGATTCCCCTGGGTCTCTAGTTTTTAAAAAAAATGCACAGGTTTGGTAGGTTTCCCTAGGTTCCGGCTGAGCTAGAGGCCAAAATATACAAGTAGGCACTTTGCAAAAAACACCTCTGTTTTCTTTCAAAAAATGTGATGTGTCCATGTTGCGTTTTGGGGCAGTTCCTGTCGCGGGCGCTAGGCCTACTGTTGGACTTTTGCTTATGCAGGGTCATCCCCACTCTTTTTGCCTCCTACCTCCTATTTTTTTCTGACCTGTTGCTGTTGCTGCCATCTCTGCTAGGATGGAGGGGTGGAGTGGTCACTCTCATCTGAAAGGACTGTGCCTGCCTCTGACAATGCCGTCTCCAACCCCCTGGTGTGTGTCTGAGGCCTTGCCTAGGCAAGGCAGGATTTCACAATTAGGTGTGAGTCCCCTTTGAAGAAAGGTGACTTCAAAGACTAAAATGGGTATAAGAAGGGCACCCAAATCTACAGACTTTAGAAACACTTCTGGAACCAAGAGGAACCTCTGCCTGGAGAAGAGCTGATAGCTGAGGAAGAAGTGCTGCCCTGCCTGTGACTGTGCTTTGTGGAGCTTTCCTGCAGTGCTGCTTCTGCCAAAGTAAGAGGGCAAAGACTGGACTTTGTGTGCCTTCCATCTTGTGAAGAAATCTCCAAGGGCTTTAGTTAGAGCTTGCCTCCTGTTGTTTGAAGTCTCAGGGACAGCAAAGACTTCTCTCTGCCAGCACCTGGAGTCTCTGGAGAGACTCCTACCCCGACAAGTGGTGCCCTATCCAGTCCCTGGGCCCTTGAAAGGAAAGCTGGTGGAAATCCAAAGAAATCGACTTCGGACGACTCTGGACCGACACCGCTGCTGAATCCGGTAACGCCGCCTACACCTGATGCCGTGACCTTCACTGGAACGCGATGCTCTTCGCAGGCCCGATGCTGCAGCAGCCCCGCTGAAGTCCGCGACTCCGTGGAAGTCGCCGCACCACGTCGTGACCGACGCTGCTTGAAGTGCACGGATTCAACGTTTCGCACAGACGCCGAAATCCCTGACTTCGCACATCGGCTTGTTTTCACTCTTCACCAAAGGTACTGTACTTGGGGGTCTACACGACTCCGTGTCCGGCGCCGCTGGTGTCGGCTTGTTGGGAACAACTCCGTCACGACGCTGTGTTAACATCTCATTGAAGCATTTTTGTTTCTAAGCGCTATTTTTGAGTTTAATCTTTAAAAATTCATAACTTGACTTGTGTATGTTGGATTTTTGTCATTCTGGTCTTGTTTTGTTTAGATAAATATTTCCTATTTTTCTAAACTGGTGTTGTGTCATTTTGTAGTGTTTTCATTAAGTTACTGTGTGTGTTGGTACAAATACTTTACACCTAGCACTCTGAGGTTAAGCCTACTGCTCTGCCAAGCTACCAAGGGGGTAAGCAGGGGTTAGCTGAGGGTGATTCTCTTTTACCCTGACTAGAGTGAGGGTCCTTGCTTGAACAGGGGGTAACCTGACTGTCAACCAAAGACCCCATTTCTAATATTGGTGATCAGCGGTTGGGATTTGGACTTGTATTTGTACTTGACATACAGTAATTAAGTGTACACTACTGTTTTGATCTCAGACCACTACGTGACCACATACTACTTGTTTGGTGAACTTTCATTTTTCTCTTAAGGA
This sequence comes from Pleurodeles waltl, assembly GCF_031143425.1. Lineage (NCBI taxonomy): Eukaryota > Metazoa > Chordata > Amphibia > Caudata > Salamandridae > Pleurodeles > Pleurodeles waltl. The sequence goes on along the minus strand of NW_027149966.1, from coordinate 171,364 downwards.
CTCCTTTTTGTTCTACTTCCATGATTTTGCTGATCCCTTGACTGATTCTTTTTACTTCATTGGGAACTTGTTTTCTGCCGTTGGAACTTTGCACTTGTTTCCATCATGCCTCAATCTGGAGATGCAACAGCTGGAGCTGTGTTTGAATTAGGAAAACTGAAGAGGTACTCAGTTGCTCAATTGAAACAGTTCTGTGAAGATCTTGCCTGTCACGTTAAGAGCTCTGCCAGGAAGGGGGAGCTGGAAGAGGCATTGAGGGCTTGGGTGACAGCCAAGGAAGCTGGGGGGCACATAGAAGATATGGAAGGGAAAGTGAGGGTGATTCTCTTTTACCCTGACTAGAGTGAGGGTCCTTGCTTGAACAGGGGGTAACCTGACTGTCAACCAAAGACCCCATTTCTAACACCTACCCACACAAGTGAGGTATCATTTTTATCGGGAGACTTGGGGAAATGCTGGGTGGAAGGAAATTTGTGGCTCCTCTCTGATTCCAGAACTTTCTGTCACCAAAATGTGAGGAAAATGTGTTTTTGTAGCCAAATTTTGAGGTTTGCAAAGGATTCCGGGTAACAGAACTTGGTCAGAGCCCCACAAGTCACCCCATCTTGAAATCCCCTAGGTCTCTAGTTTTCAAAAATACACAGGTTTGGTAGGTTTCCCTAGGTGCCGGCTGAGGTAGAGGCCAAAATCTACAGGTAGGCACTTTGCAAAAAACACCTCTGTTTTCTTTCAAAAAATGTGATGTGTCCACATTGCGTTTTGGGGCCTTTCCTGTTGCGGGCGCTAGGCCTACCCACACAAGTGAGGTATCATTTTTATTGGTAGATTTGTGGGAACGCTAGGTGGACGGAAATTTGTGGCTCCTCTCCAATTCCAGAACTTTCTGTCACCAAAATGTGAGGAAAACGTGTTTTTTTATCCAAATGTTGAGGTTTGCAAAGGATTCCGAGTAACAGAACCTGGTCAGAGCCCCACAAGTCACCCCATCTTGAAATCCCCTAGGTCTCTAGTTTTTAAAAAATGCACAGGTTTGGTAGGTTTCCCTAGGTGCCGGCTGAGGTAGAGGCCAAAATCTACAGGTAGGCACTTTGCAAAAAACACCTCTGTTTTCTTGAAAAAAATGTGATGTGTCCACGTTGCGTTTTGGGGCAGTTCCTGTCGCGGTCGCTAGGCCTACCCACACAAGTGAGGTATAATTTTTATCGGGAGACTTGGGGGAACGCTGGCTGGAAGGAAATGTGTGGCTCCTAGCTGATTCCAGAACTTAGTGTCACCAAAATGTGAGAAAAATGTGTTTTTTTTAGCCAAATTTTGAGGTTTGCAAAGGATTCTGGGTAACGGAACCTGGTCAGAGCCCCACAAGTCACCCCATTTTGGATTCCCCTAAGTCTCTAGTTTTAAAAAATGCATAGGTTTTGTAGGTTTCCCTAGGTGCCGGCTGAGCTAGAGGCCAAAATCTACAGGTAGGCACTTTGCAAAAAGCACCTCTGTTTTCTTTAAAAAAATATGATGTGTCCACGTTGCGTTTTGGGGCATTTCCTGTCGCGGGCGCTAGGCCTACCCACACAAGTGAGGTATTATTGTTTTCGGGAGACTTGGGGGAACGCTGGGTGAAAGGAAATTTGTGGCTCCTCTCTGATTCCAGATCTTTCTGTCACAAAAATGTGACGAAAATGTGTTTTTTTAGCTAAATTGTGAGGTTTGCAAAGGATTCTGGGTAACAGAGCCTGGTCAGAGGCCCACAAGTCACCCCATCCTGGATTCTCCTAGGTCTTTATTTTTCAAAAATGCACAGGTTTGGTAGGTTTTCCTAGGTGCCGGCTGAGCTAGAGGCCACAATCTACAGGTAGGCACTTTGCAAAAAATACCTCTGTTTTCTTTGAAAAAATGTGATGTGTCCACGTTGCGTTTTGGGGCCGTTCCTGTCACGGGCGCTAGACCTACCCACACAAGTGAGGTATAATTTTTATCGGGAGACTTGGTGGAACGCTGGGTGGAAGGAAATTTGTGGCTTCTATCTGATTTCAGATTTTTGTGTCACCAAAAAGTGAGGAAAATGTGTTTTTTCAGCCAAATTTTCAGGTGTGCAAAAGATTCTGGGTAACAGAACCTGGTCAGAGCCCCACAAGTCACCCCATCCTGGATTCCCCTAGGTCTCTAGTTTTAAAAAATGCACAGGTTTGGAAGGTTTCCCTAGGTGCCGGTTGAGCTAGAGGCCAAAATCTACTGGTAGGCACTTTGCAAAAAACACCTCTGTTTTCTTTCAAAAAATGTGATGTGTTCACGTTGCGTTTTGGGGCAGTTCCTGTAGCGGGCGCCAGGCCTACCCACACAAGTGAGGTATCATTTTTATCAGGAGACTTGGGGGAATGCTGGGTGGAAGGAAATTTGTGGCTCCTCTCTGATTCCAGAACTTTCTGTCACCAAAATGTGAGAAAAATGTGTTTTTTTTTAGCCAAATTTTGAGGTTTGCAAAGGATTCCAGGTAACAGAACCTGGTCAGAGCCCATCAAGTCACCCCATCTTGGATTCCCATTAGTCTCTAGTTTTCAAAAATGCACAGGTTTGGTAGGTTTCCCTAGGTTCCGGCTGAGCTAGAGGCCAAAATCTACAAGTAGGCACTTTGCAAAAAACACCTCTGTTTTCTTTCAAAAAATGTGATGTGTCCATGTTGCGTTTTGGGGCAGTTCCTGTCGCGGGCGCTAGGCCTACTGTTGGACTTTTGCTTATGCAGGGTCATCCCCACTCTTTTTGCCTCCTACCTCCTATTTTTTTCTGACCTGTTGCTGTTGCTGCCATCTCTGCTAGGATGGAGGGGTGGAGTGGTCACTCTCATCTGAAAGGACTGTGCCTGCCTCTGACAATGCCGTCTCCAACCCCCTGGTGTGTGTCTGAGGCCTTGCCTGGGCAAGGCAGGATTTCACAATTAGGTGTGAGTCCCCTTTGAAGAAAGGTGACTTCAAAGACTAAAATGGGTATAAGAAGGGCACCCAAATCTACAGACTTTAGAAACACTTCTGGAACCAAGAGGAACCTCTGCCTGGAGAAGAGCTGATAGCTGAGGAAGAAGTGCTGCCCTGCCTGTGACTGTGCTTTGTGGAGCTTTCCTGCAGTGCTGCTTCTGCCAAAGTAAGAGGGCAAAGACTGGACTTTGTGTGCCTTCCATCTTGTGAAGAAATCTCCAAGGGCTTGAGTTAGAGCTTGCCTCCTGTTGTTCGAAGTCTCAGGGACAGCAAAGACTTCTCTCTGCCAGCACCTGGAGTCTCTGGAGAGACTCCTACCCCGACAAGTGGTGCCCTATCCAGTCCCTGGGCCCTTGAAAGGAAAGCTGGTGGAAATCCAAAGAAATCGACTTCGGACGACTCTGGACCGACACCGCTGATGAATCCGGTAACGCCGCCTACACCTGATGCCGTGACCTTCACTGGAACGCGACGCTCTTCGCAGGCCCGATGCTGCAGCAGCCCCGCTGAAGTCCGCGACTCCGTGGAAGTCGCCGCACCACGTCGTGACCGACGCTGCTTGAAGTGCACGGATTCAACGTTTCGCACAGACGCCGAAATCCCTGACTTCGCACATCGGCTTGTTTTCACTCTTCACCAAAGGTACTGTACTTGGGGGTCTACACGACTCCGTGTCCGGCGCCGCTGGTGTCGGCTTGTTGGGAACAACTCCGTCACGATGCTGTGTTAACATCTCATTGAAGCATTTTTGTTTCTAAGCGCTATTTTTGAGTTTAATCTTTAAAAATTCATAACTTGACTTGTGTATGTTGGATTTTTGTCATTCTGGTCTTGTTTTGTTTAGATAAATATTTCCTATTTTTCTAAACTGGTGTTGTGTCATTTTGTAGTGTTTTCATTAAGTTACTGTGTGTGTTGGTACAAATACTTTACACCTAGCACTCTGAGGTTAAGCCTACTGCTCTGCCAAGCTACCAAGGGGGTAAGCAGGGGTTAGCTGAGGGTGATTCTCTTTTACCCTGACTAGAGTGAGGGTCCTTGCTTGAACAGGGGGTAACCTGACTGTCAACCAAAGACCCCATTTCTAATATTGGTGATCAGCGGTTGGGATTTGGACTTGTATTTGTACTTGACATACAGTAATTAAGTGTACACTACTGTTTTGATCTCAGACCACTACGTGACCACATACTACTTGTTTGGTGAACTTTCATTTTTCTCTTAAGGACTCCTTTTTGTTCTACTTCCATGATTTTGCTGATCCCTTGACTGATTCTTTTTACTTCATTGGGAACTTGTTTTCTGCCGTTGGAACTTTGCACTTGTTTCCATCATGCCTCAATCTGGAGATGCAACAGCTGGAGCTGTGTTTGAATTAGGAAAACTGAAGAGGTACTCAGTTGCTCAATTGAAACAGTTCTGTGAAGATCTTGCCTGTCACGTTAAGAGCTCTGCCAGGAAGGGGGAGCTGGAAGAGGCATTGAGGGCTTGGGTGACAGCCAAGGAAGCTGGGGGGCACATAGAAGATATGGAAGGGAAAGTGAGGGTGATTCTCTTTTACCCTGACTAGAGTGAGGGTCCTTGCTTGAACAGGGGGTAACCTGACTGTCAACCAAAGACCCCATTTCTAACACCTGCCCACACAAGTGAGGTATCATTTTTATCGGGAGACTTGGGGAAATGCTGGGTGGAAGGAAATTTGTGGCTCCTCTCTGATTCCTGAACTTTCTGTCACCAAAATGTGAGGAAAATGTGTTTTTTTAGCCAAAATTTGAAGTTTGCAAAGGATTCCGGGTAACAGAACTTGGTCAGAGCCCCACAAGTCACCCCATCTTGAACTCCCCTAGGTCTCTAGTTTTCAAAAATACACAGGTTTGGTAGGTTTCCCTAGGTGCCGGCTGAGGTAGAGGCCAAAATCTACAGGTAGGCACTTTGCAAAAAACACCTCTGTTTTCTTTCAAAAAATGTGATGTGTCCACATTGCGTTTTGGGGCCTTTCCTGTTGCGGGCGCTAGGCCTACCCACACAAGTGAGGTATCATTTTTATTGGTAGACTTGTGGGAACGCTAGGTGGAAGGAAATTTGTGGCTCCTTTCCAATTCCAGAACTTTCTGTCACCAAAATGTGAGGAAAACGTGTTTTTTATCCAAATTTTGAGGTTTGCAAAGGATTCTGGGTAACGGAACCTGGTCAGAGCCCCAGAAGTCACCCCATCTTGGATTCCCCTAAGTCTCTAGTTTAAAAAAATGCATAGGTGTTGTAGGTTTCCCTAGGTGCCGGCTGAGCTAGAGGCCAAAATCTACAGGTAGGCACTTTGCAAAAAACACCTCTGTTTTCTTTAAAAAAATATTATGTGTCCACGTTGCGTTTTGGGGCATTTCCTGTCGCGGGCGCTAGGCCTACCCACACAAGTGAGGTATTATTGTTTTCGGGAGACTTGGGGGAACGCTGGGTGAAAGGAAATTTGTGGCTCCTCTCTGATTCCAGATCTTTCTGTCACAAAAATGTGAGGAAAATGTGTTTTTTTAGCTACATTTTGAGGTTTCCAAAGGATTCTGGGTAAGAGAACCTGGTCAGAGCCCCACAAGTCACCCCATCCTGGATTCCCTTAGGTCTCTAGGATTCAGAAATGCACAGGTTTGGTAGGTTTCCCTAGGTGCCGGCTGAGCTAGAGGCCAAAATCTACAGGTAGGCACTTTGCAAAAAACACCTCTGTTTTCTTTAAAAAAATACGATGTGTCCATGTTGCGTTTTGGGGCATTTCCTGTCGCAAGCGGTAGGCCTACCCACACAAGTGAGGTATCATTTTTATCGGGAGACTTGGGAGAGCGCTGGGTGAAATGAAATTTGTGGGTCCTCTCTGATTCCAGAACTTTCTGTCACCAAAATGTGACGAAAATGTGTTTTTTTAGCTAAATTGTGAGGTTTGCAAAGGATTCTGGGTAACAGAGCCTGGTCAGAGGCCCACAAGTCACCCCATCCTTGATTCTCCTAGGTCTTTATTTTTCAAAAATGCACAGGTTTGTTAGGTTTTCCTAGGTGCCGGCTGAGCTAGAGGCCAAAATCTACAGGTAGGCACTTTGCAAAAAATACCTCTGTTTTCTTTGAAAAAATTTGATGTGTTCACGTTGCGTTTTGGGGCCGTTCCTGTCACGGGCGCTAGACCTACCCACACAAGTGAGGTATCATTTTTATCGGGAGACTTGGTGGAACGCTGGGTGGAAGGAAATTTGTGGCTTCTATCTGATTTCAGATTTTTGTGTCACCAAAAAATGAGGAAAATGTGTTTTTTCAGCCAAATTTTCAGGTGTGGAAAAGATTCTGGGTAACAGAACCTGGTCAGAGCCCCACAAGTCACCCCATCCTGGATTCCCCTAGGTCTCTAGTTTTAAAAAATGCACAGGTTTGGAAGGTTTCCCCAGGTGCCGGCTGAGCTAGAGGCCAAAATCTACTGGTAGGCACTTTGCAAAAAACACCTCTGTTTTCTTTAAAAAAATATGATGTGTCCACGTTGCGTTTTAGGGTATTTCCTGTCGCGGGCGCTAGGCCTACCCACACAAGTGAGGTATCATTTTTATCGGGAGACTTGGGGGAACGCTGGGTGAAAGGAAATTTGTGGCTCCTCTCTGATTCCAGAACTTTCTGTCACCAAAATGTGAGGAAAATGTGTTTTGTTAGCTACATTTTGAGGTTTGCAAAGGATTCTGGGTAACACAACCTGGTCAGAGCCCCACAAATGACCCCATCCTGGATTCCCCTAGGTCTCTAGTTTTAAAAAATGCACAGGTTTGGAAGGTTTCCCTAGGTGCCGGCTGAGCTAGAGGCCAAAATCTACTGGAAGGCACTTTGCAAAAAACACCTCTGTTTTCTTTCAAAAAATGTGATGTGTTCACGTTGCGTTTTGGGGCAGTTCCTGTCGCGGGCGCTAGGCCTACCCAAACAAGTGAGGTATCATTTTTATCGGGAGACTTGGGGGAACGCTGGGTGGAAGGAAATTTGTGGCTCCTCTCTGATTCCAGAACTTTCTGTCACCAAAATGTGAGAAAAATGTGTTGTTTTTTGCCAAATTTTGAGGTTTGCAAAGTATTCCGGTTAACAGAACCTGGTCAGAGCCCCACAAGTCACCCCATCTTGAAATCCCCTAGGTCTCTAGTTTTCAAAAATGCACAGGTTTGGTAGGATTCCCTAGGTGCCGGCTGAGCTAGAGGCGAAAATTTACAGGTAGGCACTTTGCAACAAACACCTCTGTTTTCTTTCAAAAAATGTGATGTGTCCACCTTTGCGTTTTGGGGCATTTCCTGTCACGGGCGCTAGGCCTACCCACACAAGTGAGGTATCATTTTTATCGGGAGACTTGGGGAAATGCTGGGTGGAAGGAAATTTGTGGCTCCTCTCGGATTCCAGAACTTTCTGTCACCAAAATGTGAGGAAAATGTGTTTTTTTAGCCAAATTTTGAGGTTTGCAAAGGATTCCGGGTAACAGAACTTGGTCAGAGCCCCACAAGTCACCCCATCTTGAAATCCCCTAGGTCTCTAGTTTTCAAAAATACACAGGTTTGGTAGGTTTCCCTAGGTGCCGGCTGAGGTAGAGGCCAAAATCTACAGGTAGGCACTTTGCAAAAAACACCTCTGTTTTCTTTCAAAAAATGTGATGTGTCCACATTGCGTTTTGGGGCCTTTCCTGTTGCGGGCGCTAGGCCTACCCACACAAGTGAGGTATCATTTTTATTGGTAGACTTGTGGGAACGCTAGGTGGAAGGAAATTTGTGGCTCCTCTCCAATTCCAGAACTTTCTGTCACCAAAATGTGAGGAAAATGTGTTTTTTTAGCCAAATTTTGAGGTTTGCAAAGGATTCCGGGTAACAGAACTTGGTCAGAGCCCCACAAGTCACCCCATCTTGAAATCCCCTAGGTCTCTAGTTTTCAAAAATGCACAGGTTTGGTAGGTTTCCCTAGGTGCCGGCTGAGGTAGAGGCCAAAATCTACAGGTAGGCACTTTGCAAAAAACACCTCTGTTTTCTTGAAAAAAATGTGATGTGTCCACGTTGCGTTTTGGGGCAGTTCCTGTCGCGGTCGCTAGGCCTACCCACACAAGTGAGGAATAATTTTTATCGGGAGACTTGGGGGAACGCTGGCTGGAAGGAAATTTGTGGCTCCTAGCTGATTCCAGAACTTAGTGTCACCAAAATGTGAGAAAAATGTGTTTTTTTTAGCCAAATTTTGAGGTTTGCAAAGGATTCTGGGTAACGGAACCTGGTCAGAGCCCCACAAGTCACCCCATCTTGGATTCCCCTAAGTCTCTAGTTTTAAAAAATGCATAGGTTTTGTAGGTTTCCCTAGGTGCCGGCTGAGCTAGAGGCCAAAACCTACAGGTAGGCACTTTGCAAAAAACACCTCTGTTTTCTTTAAAAAAATATGATGTGTCCACGTTGCGTTTTGGGGCAGTTCCTGTCGCGGTCGCTAGGCCTACCCACACAAGTGAGGTATAATTTTTATCGGGAGACTTGGGGGAACGCTGGGTGAAAGGAAATTTGTGGCTCCTCTCTGATTCCAGAACTTTCTGTCACCAAAATGTGAGGAAAATGTGTTTTGTTAGCTACATTTTGAGGTTTGCAAAGGATTCTGGGTAACACAACCTGGTCAGAGCCCCACAAATGACCCCATCCTGGATTCCCCTAGGTCTCTAGTTTTAAAAAATGCACAGGTTTGGTAGGTTTCCCTAGGTGCCGGCTGAGCTAGAGGCCAAAATCTACAGGTAGGCACTTTGCAAAAAACACCTCTGTTTTCTTTATAAAAATGTGGTGTGTCTACGTTGCGTTTTGGGGCATTTCCTGTTGCGGGCGCTAGGCCTACCCACACAAGTGAGGTATCATTTTTATCGGGAGACTTGGGGGAACGCTGGGTGAAAGGAAATTTGTGGCTCCTCTCTGATTCCAGAACTTTCTGTCACCAAAATGTGAGGAAAATGTGTTTTGTTAGCTACATTTTGAGGTTTGCAAAGGATTCTGGGTAACACAACCTGGTCAGAGCCCCACAAATGACCCCATCCTGGATTCCCCTAGGTCTCTAGTTTTAAAAAATGCACAGGTTTGGAAGGTTTCCCTAGGTGCCGGCTGAGCTAGAGGCCAAAATCTACTGGAAGGCACTTTGCAAAAAACACCTCTGTTTTCTTTCAAAAAATATGATGTGTCCACGTTGCGTTTTAGGGCATTCCCTGTCGCGGGCGCTAGGCCTACCCACACAAGTGAGGTATCATTTTTTTCGGGAGACTTGGGGGAACGCTGGGTGGAAGGAAATTTGTGGCTCCCCTCAGATTCCAGAACTTTCTGTCACCAAAATGTGAGGAAAACATGTTTTTTTAGCCAAATTTTGAGGTTTGCAAAGGATTCTGGGTAACAGAACCTGGTCAGAGCCCCACAAGTCACCCCATCTTGGATTCCCCTAGGTCTCTAGTTTTTAAAAAATGCACAGGTTTCGTAGGTTTCCCTAGGTGCCGGCTGAGCTAGAGGCCAAAATCTACAGGTAGGCACTTTGCAAAAAACACCTCTGTTTTCTTTCAAAAAATGTGATGTGTCCATGTTGTGTTTTGGGGCATTTCATGTGGCGGGCGCTAGACCTACCCACACAAGTGAGGTATCATTTTTATCGGGAGACTTAGGGGAACGCTGGGTGGAAGGGAATTGGTGGCTCCTCTCAGATTCCAGAACTTTGTGTCACCAAAATGTGAGGAAAATGTGTTTTTTTAGCCAAATGTTGAGGTTTGCAAAGGATTCTGGGTAACAGAACCTGGTCAGAGCCCCACATGTCTCCCCGTCTTGGATTCCCCTAGGTCTCTAGTTTTTTTAAGAAGCACAGATTTCGTAGGTTTCCCTATGTGCCAGCTGAGCTAGAGGCCAAAATCTACAGGTAGGCACTTTGCAACAAACACCTCTGTTTTCTTTCAAAAAATGTGATGTGTCCACGTTGCGTTTTGGGGCATTTCCTGTCACGGGCGCTAGGCCTACCCACACAAGTGAGGTATCATTTTTATCGGGAGACTTGGGGGAATGCTGGGTGGAAGGAAATTTGTGGCTCCTCTCAGATTCCAGAACCTTCTGTCACCAAAATGTGAGGAAAACATGTTTTTTTAGCCAAGTTTTGAGGTTTGCAAATGATTCTGGGTAACAGAACCTGGTTAGAGCCCCACAAGTCACCCCATCTTGGATTCCCCTAGGTCTCTAGATTTTTAAAAAATGCACAGGTTTGGTAGGTTTCCCTGGGTGCCGGCTGAGCTAGAGGCCAAAATCTACAGGTAGGCACTTTGCAAAAAATACCTCTGTTTTCTTTCAAAAAATGTGATGTGTCCACGTTGCGTTTTGGGGCCGTTCCTGTCACGGGTGCTAGACCTACCCACACAAGTGGGGTATAATTTTTATCGGGAGACTTGATGGAACGCTGGGTGGAAGGAAATTTGTGGCTTCTATCTGATTTCAGAACTTTGTGTCACCAAAAAATGAGGAAAATGTGTTTTTTCAGCCAAATTTTCAGGTGTGCAAAAGATTCTGGGTAACAGAACCTGGTCAGATCCCCACAAGTCACCCCATCCTGGATTCCCCTAGGTCTCTAGTTTTAAAAAATGCACAGGTTTGGTAGGTTTCCCTAGGTGCCGGCTGAGCTAGAAGCCAAAATCTACAGGTAGGCACTTTGCAAAAAACACCTCTGTTTTCTTTATAAAAATGTGGTGTGTCCACGTTGCGTTTTGGGGCATTTCCTGTTGCGGGAGCTAGGCCTACCCACACAAGTGAGGTATCATTTTTATCGGGAGACTTGGGGGAACGCTGGGTGAAAGGAAATTTGTGGCTCCTCTCTGATTCCAGGACTTTCTGTCACCAAAATGTGAGGAAAATGTGTTTTGTTAGCTATATTTTGAGGTTTGCAAAGGATTTTGGGTAACACAACTTGGTCAGAGCCCCACAAATGACCCCTCCTGGATTCCCCTAGGTCTCTAGTTTTAAAAAATGCACAGGTTTGGTAGGATTCCCTAGGTGCCGGCTGAGCTAGAGGCGAAAATTTACAGGTATGCACTTTGCAACAAACACCTCCGTTTTCTTTCAAAAAATGTGATGTGTCCACGTTGCGTTTTGGGGCAGTTCCTGTCGCAGGCGCTAGGCCTACTGTTGGACTTTTGCTTATGCAGGGTCATCCCCAGTCTTTTTTCCTCCTACCTCCTATTTTTTTCTGACCTGTTGCTGTTAGCTTTTCAGCTCTGAGCTCTTTTCCACTGCTAACCAGTGCTAAAGTGCCTATGCTCTCCGTGTAAAATGTGTACGTAATTGGTTCTCCATGATTGGCATATTTGTTTTACTGTTAAGTCCCTAGTAAAGTGCACTAGTGGTGCCCAGGGCCTGTAAATCAAATGTTACTAGTGGGCCTGCAGCACTGGTTGTGTCACCCACACAAGTAACCCTGTAATCATGTCTGAGACCTGCCACTGCAGTGTCTTTAAGTGTATTTTTACACTGTAAATTCGACTTGGCAAGTGTACCCACTTGCCAGGCCTAAACCTTCCCTTTTCTTACATGTAAGGCACCCCTATGGTAGGCCCTAGGTAGCCCCAAGGGCCAGGGTGCAGTGTATGGATAAGGTGGGACATATAGTAATGTGGTTTATATGTCCTGACAGTGAAATACTGCCAATTTCGTTTTTCACTGTTGCAAGGCCTGTCTCTCCCATAGGATAACATGGGGGCTACCTTTAAATATGATTAAAGTGTATATTCCCCTAGAGAGTAGATGGACATGTGGAGTTTGGGGTCCCTGAACTCACAATTTAAAAATACATCTTTTAGTAAAGTTGATTTTGAGATTGTGCGTTTGAAAATGCCACTGTTAGAAAGTGGGCATTTTCTTGCTTAAACCATTCTGTGACTCTGCCGTGTTTGTGGATTCCCTGTCTGGATCAGTTTGACAGTTGGGTTGTTTTTCACCTCACACTAGACAGTGACACAAAGGGGGCTGGGGTGTAACCTGCATTTCCTGATTAGCCATCTCTGCTAGGAGGGAGGGGTGGAGTGGTCACTCTCATCTGAAAGGACTGTGCCTGCCTCTGACAATGCCGGCTCCAACCCCCTGGTGTGTGTCTGAGGCCTTGTCTGGGCAAGGCAGGATTTCACAAGTAGGTGTGAGTCCCCTTTGAAGAAAGGTGACTTCAAAGACTAAAATGGGCATAAGAAGGGCACCCAAAATCTACAGACTTTAGAAACACTTCTGGAACCAAGAGGAACCTCTGCTTGGAGAAGAGCTGATAGCTGAGGAAGAAGTGCTGCCCTGCCTGTGACTGTGCTTTGTGGAGCTTTCCTGCAGTGCTGCTTCTGCCAGAGTAAGAGGGCAAAGACTGGACTTTGTGTGCCTTCCATCTTGTGAAGAAATCTCCAAGGGCTTGAGTTAGAGCTTGCCTCCTGTTGTTTGAAGTCTCAGGGACAGCAAAGACTTCTCTCTGCCAGCACCTGGAGTCTCTGGAGAGACTCCTACCCCGACAAGTGGTGCCCTATCCAGTCCCTGGGCCCTTGAAAGGAAAGCTGGTGGAAATCCAAAGAAATCGACTTCGGACAACTCTGGACCGACACCGCTGCTGAATCCGGTAACGCTGCCTGCACCTGACGCCGTGACCTTCACTGGAACGCAACGCTCTTCGCAGGCCCGACGTCGCAGCAGCCCCGCTGAAGTCCGCGACTCCGTGGAAGTCGCCGCACCACATCGTGACCGACGCTGCTTGAAGTGCACGGATTCAACGTTTCGCAGAGACGCCGCTATCGCCGACTTCGCGCATCGGCTTGTTTTCACTCTTCACCAAAGGTACTGTACTTGGGGGTCTACACGACTCCGTGTCCGGCGCCGCTGGTGTCGGCTTGTTGGGAACAACTCCGTCACGATGCTGTGTTAACATCTCATTGAAGCATTTTTGTTTCTAAGCGCTATTTTTGAGTTTAATCTTTAAAAATTCATAACTTTACTTGTGTATGTTGGATTTTTGTCGTTCTGGTATTGTTTTGTTTAGATAAATATTTCCTATTGTTCTAAACTAGTGTTGTGTCATTTTGTAGTGTTTTCATTAAGTTACTGTGTGTGTTGGTACAAATACTTTACACCTAGCACTCTGAGGTTAAGCCTACTGCTCTGCCAAGCTACCAAGGGGGTAAGCAGGGGTTAGCTGAGGGTGATTCTCTTTTACCCTGACTAGACTGAGGGTCCTTGCTTGAACAGGGGGTAACCTGACTGTCAACCAAAGACCCCATTTCTAATATTGGTGATCAGCGGTTGGGATTTGGACTTGTATTTGTACTTGACATACAGTAATTAAGTGTACACTACTGTTTTGATCTCAGACCACTACGTGACCACATACTACTTGTTTGGTGAACTTTCATTTTTCTCTTAAGGACTCCTTTTTGTTCTACTTCCATGATTTTGCTGATCCCTTGACTGATTCTTTTTACTTCATTGGGAACTTGTTTTCTGCCGTTGGAACTTTGCACTTGTTGCCATCATGCCTCAATCTGGAGATGCAACAGCTGGAGCTGTGTTTGAATTAGGAAAACTGAAGAGGTACTCAGTTGCTCAATTGAAACAGTTCTGTGAAGATCTTGCCTGTCACGTTAAGAGCTCTGCCAGGAAGGGGGAGCTGGAAGAGGCATTGAGGGCTTGGGTGACCGCCAAGGAAGCTGGGGGGCACATAGAAGATATGAAAGGGAAAGTGAGGGTGATTCTCTTTTACCCTGACTAGAGTGAGGGTCCTTGCTTGAACAGGGGGTAACCTGACTGTCAACCAAATACCCCATTTCTAACACGTACCCACACAAGTGAGGTATCATTTTTATCGGGAGACTTGGGGAAATGCTGGGTGGAAGGAAATTTGTGGCTCCTCTCTGATTCCAGAACTTTCTGTCACCAAAATGTGAGGAAAATTTGTTTTTTTAGCCAAATTTTGAGGTTTGCAAAGGATTCCGGGTAACAGAACTTGGTCAGAGCCCCACAAGTCACCCCATCTTGAAATTCCCTAGGTCTCTAGTTTTAAAAAATGCACAGGTTTGGTAGGTTTCCCTAGGTGCCGGCTGAGGTAGAGGCCAAAATCTACAGGTAGGCACTTTGCAAAAAACACCTCTGTTTTCTTTCAAAAAATGTGATGTGTCCACATTGCGTTTTGGGGCCTGTCCTGTTGCGGCCGCTAGGCCTACCCACACAAGTGAGGTATCATTTTTATTGGTAGACTTGTGGGAACGCTAGGTGGAAGGAAATTTGTGGCTCCTCTCCAATTCCAGAACTTTCTGTCACCAAAATGTGAGGAAAACGTGTTTTTTTATCCAAATGTTGAGGTTTGCAAAGGATTCCGGGTAACAGAACCTGGTCAGAGCCCCACAAGTCACCCCATCTTGAAATCCCCTAGGTCTCTAGTTTTTAAAAAATGCACAGGTTTGGTAGGTTTCCCTAGGTGCCGGCTGAGGTAGAGGCCAAAATCTACAGGTAGGCACTTTGCAAAAAACACCTCTGTTTTCTTGAAAAAAATGTGATGTGTCCACGTTGCGTTTTGGGGCATTTCCTGTCGCGGGCGCTAGGCCTACCCACACAAGTGAGGTATTATTGTTTTCGGGAGACTTGGGGGAACGCTGGGTGAAAGGAAATTTGTGGCTCCTCTCTGATTCCAGATCTTTCTGTCACAAAAATGTGAGGAAAATGTGTTTTTTTAGCTAAATTTTGAGGTTTCCAAAGGATTCTGGGTAACAGAACCTGGTCAGAGCCCCACAAGTCACCCCATCCTGGATTCCCCTAGGTCTCTAGGATTCAGAAATGCACAGGTTTGGTAGGTTTCCCTAGGTGCCGGCTGAGCTAGAGGCCAAAATCTACAGGTAGGCACTTTGCAAAAAACACCTCTGTTTTCTTTCAAAAAATATGATGTGTCCATGTTGCGTTTTGGGGCATTTCCTGTCGCAAGCGGTAGGCCTACCCACACAAGTGAGGTATCATTTTTATCGGGAGACTTGGGAGAGCGCTGGGTGAAACGAAATTTGTGGGTCCTCTCTGATTCCAGAACTTTCTGTCACCAAAATGTGACGAAAATGTGTTTTTTTAGCTAAATTGTGAGGTTTGCAAAGGATTCTGGGTAACAGAGCCTGGTCAGAGGCCCACAAGTCACCCCATCCTGGATTCTCCTAGGTCTTTATTTTTCAAAAATGCACAGGTTTGGTAGGTTTTCCTAGGTGCCGGCTGAGCTAGAGTTCAAAATCTACAGGTAGGCACTTTGCAAAAAACACCTCTGTTTTCTTAAAAAAAATATGATGTGTCCACGTTGCGTTTTAGGGTATTTCCTGTCGCGGGCGCTAGGCCTACCCACACAAGTGAGGTATCATTTTTTTCGGGAGACTTGGGGGAACGCTGGGTGGAAGGAAATTTGTGGCTCCCCTCAGATTCCAGAACTTTCTGTCACCAAAATGTGAGGAAAACATGTTTTTTTAGCCAAATTTTGAGGTTTGCAAAGGATTCTGGGTAACAGAACCTGGTCAGAGCCCCACAAGTCACCCCATCTTGGATTCCCCTAGGTCTCTAGTTTTTAAAAAATGCAAAGGTTTCGTAGGTTTCCCTAGGTGCCGGCTGAACTAGAGGCCAAAATCTACAGGTAGGCACTTTGCAAAAAACACCTCTGTTTTCTTTCAAAAAATGTGATGTGTCCATGTTATGTTTTGGGGCATTTCCTGTCGCGGGCGCTAGACCTACCCACACAAGTGAGGTATCATTTTTATCGGGAGACTTAGGGGAACGCTGGGTGGAAGGGAATTGGTGGCTCCTCTCAGATTCCAGAACTTTGTGTCACCAAAATGTGAGGAAAATGTGTTTTTTTAGCAAAATGTTGAGGTTTGCAAAGGATTCTGGGTAACAGAACCTGGTCAGAGCCCCACATGTCTCCCCGTCTTGGATTCCCCTAGGTCTCTAGTTTTTTTAAGAAGAACAGGTTTCGTAGGTTTCCCTAGGTGCCAGCAGAGCTAGAGGCCAAAATCTACAGGTAGGCACTTTGCAACAAACACCTCTGTTTTCTTTCAAAAAATGTGATGTGTCCACGTTGCGTTTTGGGGCATTTCCTGTCACGGGCGCTAGGCCTACCCACACAAGTGAGGTATCATTTTTATCGGGAGACTTTGGGGAATGCTGGGTGGAAGGAAATTTGTGGCTCCTCTCAGATTCCAGAACCTTCTGTCACCAAAATGTGAGGAAAACATGTTTTTTTAGCCAAGTTTTGAGGTTTGCAAAGGATTCTGGGTAACAGAACCTGGTTAGAGCCCCACAAGTCACCCCATCTTGGATTCCCCTAGGTCTCTAGATTTTGAAAAAATGCACAGGTTTGGTAGGTTTCCCTGGGTGCCGGCTGAGCTAGAGGCCAAAATCTACAGGTAGGCACTTTGCAAAAAATACCTCTGTTTTCTTTCAAAAAATGTGATGTGTCCACGTTGCGTTTTGGGGCCGTTCCTGTCACGGGCGCTAGACCTACCCACACAAGTGAGGTATAATTTTTATCGGGAGACTTGGTGGAACACTGGGTGGAAGGAAATTTGTGGCTTCTATCTGATTTCAGATTTTTGTGTCACCAAAAAATGAGGAAAATGTGTTTTTTCAGCCAAATTTTCAGGTGTGCAAAAGATTCTGGGTAACAGAACCTGGTCAGAGCCCCACAAGTCACCCCATCCTGGATTCCCCTAGGTCTCTAGTTTTAAAAAATGCACAGGTTTGGAAGGTTTCCCTAGGTGCCGGCTGAGCTAGAGGCCAAAATCTACTGGTAGGCACTTTGCAAAAAACACCTCTGTTTTCTTTCAAAAAATGTGATGTGTTCACGTTGCGTTTTGGGGCAGTTCCTGTAGCGGGCGCTAGGCCTACCCACACAAGTGAGGTATCATTTTTATCTGGAGACTTGGGGGAACGATGGGTGGAAGGAAATTTGTGGCTCCTCTCTGATTCCAGAACTTTCTGTCACCAAAATGTGAGAAAAATGTGTTTTTTTTTAGCCAAATTTTTAGGTTTGCAAAGGATTCCAGGTAACAGAACTTGGTCAGAGCCCCACAAGTCACCCCATCCTGGATTCCCCTGGTCTCTAGGATTCAGAAATGCACAGGTTTGGTAGGTTTCCCTAGGTGCTGGCTGAGCTAGAGGCCAAAATCTACAGGTAGGCACTTTGCAAAAAACACCTCTGTTTTCTTTAAAAAAATATGATGTGTCCATGTTGCGTTTTGGGGCATTTCCTGTCGCAAGCAGTAGGCCTACCCACACAAGTGAGGTATCATTTTTATCGGGAGACTTGGGAGAGCGCTGGGTGAAACGAAATTTGTGGGTCCTCTCTGATTCCAGAACTTTCTGTCACCAAAATGTGACGAAAATGTGTTTTTTTAGCTAAATTGTGAGGTTTGCAAAGGATTCTGGGTAACAGAGCCTGGTCAGAGGCCCACAAGTCACCCCATCCTGGATTCTCCTAGGTCTTTATTTTTCAAAAATGCACAGGTTTGGTAGGTTTTCGTAGGTGCCGGCTGAGCTAGAGGCCAAAATCTACAGGTAGGCACTTTGCAAAAAAGACCTCTGTTTTCTTTGAAAAAATGTGATGTGTTCACGTTGCGTTTTGGGTCAGTTCCTGTAGCGGGCGCTAGGCCTACCCACACAAGTGAGGTATCATTTTTATCTGGAGACTTGGGGGAACGATGGGTGGAAGGAAATTTGTGGCTCCTCTCTGATTCCAGAACTTTCTGTCACCAAAATGTGAGAAAAATGTGTTTTTTTTTAGCCAAATTTTGAGGTTTGCAAAGGATTCCAGGTAACAGAACCTGGTCAGAGCCCCACAAGTCACCCCATCTTGAAATCCCCTAGGTCTCTAGTTTTCAAAAATGCACAGGTTTGGTAGGTTTCCCTAGGTGCCGGCTGAGCTAGAGTTCAAAATCTACAGGTAGGCACTTTGCAAAAAACACCTCTGTTTTCTTTCAAAAAATGTGATGTGTCCATGTTGTGTTTTGGGGCATTTCCTGTCGCGGGCGCTAGACCTACCCACACAAGTGAGGTATCATTTTTATCGGGAGACTTAGGGGAACGCTGGGTGGAAGGGAATTGGTGGCTCCTCTCAGATTCCAGAACTTTGTGTCACCAAAATGTGAGGAAAATGTGTTTTTTTAGCCAAATGTTGAGGTTTGCAAAGGATTCTGGGTAACAGAACCTGGTCAGAGCCCCACATGTCTCCCCGTCTTGGATTCCCCTAGGTCTCTAGTTTTTTTAAGAAGCACAGGTTTCGTAGGTTTCCCTAGGTGCCAGCTGAGCTAGAGGCCAAAATCTACAGGTAGGCACTTTGCAACAAACACCTCTGTTTTCTTTCAAACAATGTGTTGTGTCCACGTTGCGTTTTGGGGCATTTCCTGTCACGGGCGCTAGGCCTACCCACAGAAGTGAGGTATCATTTTTATCGGGAGACTTGGGGGAATGCTGGGTGGAAGGAAATTTGTGGCTCCTCTCAGATTCCAGAACCTTCTGTCACCAAAATGTGAGGAAAACATGTTTTTTTAGCCAAGTTTTGAGGTTTGCAAAGGATTCTGGGTAACAGAACCTGGTTAGAGCCCCACAAGTCACCCCATCTTGGATTCCCCTAGGTCTCTAGATTTTTAAAAAATGCACAGGTTTGGTAGGTTTCCCTGGGTGCCGGCTGAGCTAGAGGCCAAAATCTACAGGTAGGCACTTTGCAAAAAATACCTCTGTTTTCTTTAAAAAAATGTGATGTGTCCACGTTGCGTTTTGGGGCCGTTCCTGTCACGGGCGCTAGACCTACCCACACAAGTGAGGTATAATTTTTATCGGGAGACTTGATGGAACGCTGGGTGGAAGGAAATTTGTGGCTTCTATCTGATTTCAGAACTTTGTGTCACCAAAAAATGAGGAAAATGTGTTTTTTCAGCCAAATATTCAGGTGTGCAAAAGATTCTGGGTAACAGAACCTGGTCAGATCCCCACAAGTCACCCCATCCTGGATTCCCCTAGGTCTCTAGTTTTAAAAAATGCACAGGTTTGGTAGGTTTCCCTAGGTGCCGGCTGAGCTAGAGGCCAAAATCTACAGGTAGGCACTTTGCAAAAAACACCTCTGTTTTCTTTATAAAAATGTGGTGTGTCCACGTTGCGTTTTGGGGCATTTCCTGTTGCGGGCGCTAGGCCTACCCACACAAGTGAGGTATCATTTTTATCGGGAGACTTGGGGGAACGCTGGGTGAAAGGAAATTTGTGGCTCCTCTCTGATTCCAGAACTTTCTGTCACCAAAATGTGAGGAAAATGTGTTTTGTTAGCTACATTTTGAGGTTTGCAAAGGATTCTGGGTAACACAACCTGGTCAGAGCCCCATAAATGACCCCATCCTGGATTCCCCTAGGTCTCTAGTTTTAAAAAATGCACAGGTTTGGAAGGTTTCCCTAGGTGCCGGCTGAGCTAGAGGCCAAAATCTACTGGAAGGCACTTTGCAAAAAACACCTCTGTTTTCTTTCAAAAAATGTGATGTGTTCACGTTGCGTTTTGGGGCAGTTCCTGTCGCGGGCGCTAGGCCTACCCAAACAAGTGAGGTATCATTTTTATCGGGAGACTTGGGGGAACGCTGGGTGGAAGGAAATTTGTGGCTCCTCTCTGATTCCAGAACTTTCTGTCACCAAAATGTGAGAAAAATGTGTTGTTTTTTGCCAAATTTTGAGGTTTGCAAAGTATTCCGGTTAACAGAACCTGGTCAGAGCCCCACAAGTCACCCCATCTTGAAATCCCCTAGGTCTCTAGTTTTCAAAAATGCACAGGTTTGGTAGGATTCCCTAGGTGCCGGCTGAGCTAGAGGCGAAAATTTACAGGTAGGCACTTTGCAACAAACACCTCTGTTTTCTTTCAAAAAATGTGATGTGTCCACGTTGCGTTTTGGGGCATTTCCTGTCACGGGCGCTAGGCCTACCCACACAAGTGAGGTATCATTTTTATCGGGAGACTTGGGGAAATGCTGGGTGGAAGGAAATTTGTGGCTCCTCTCTGATTCCAGAACTTTCTGTCACCAAAATGTGAGGAAAATGTGTTTTTTTAGCCAAATTTTGAGGTTTGCAAAGGATTCCGGGTAACAGAACTTGGTCAGAGCCCCACAAGTCACCCCATCTTGAAATCCCCTAGGTCTCTAGTTTTCAAAAATGCACAGGTTTGGTAGGTTTCCCTAGGTGCCGGCTGAGGTAGAGGCCAAAATCTACAGGTAGGCACTTTGCAAAAAACACCTCTGTTTTCTTTCAAAAAATGTGATGTGTCCACATTGCGTTTTGGGGCCTTTCCTGGTGCGGGCGCTAGGCCTACCCACACAAGTGAGGTATCATTTTTATTGGTAGACTTGTGGGAACGCTAGGTGGAAGGAAATTTGTGGCTCCTCTCCAATTCCAGAACTTTCTGTCACCAAAATGTGAGGAAAATGTGTTTTTTTAGCCAAATTTTGAGGTTTGCAAAGGATTCCGGGTAACAGAACTTGGTCAGAGCCCCACAAGTCACCCCATCTTGAAATCCCCTAGGTCTCTAGTTTTCAAAAATGCACAGGTTTGGTAGGTTTCCCTAGGTGCCGGCTGAGGTAGAGGCCAAAATCTACAGGTAGGCACTTTGCAAAAAACACCTCTGTTTTCTTGAAAAAAATGTGATGTGTCCACGTTGCGTTTTGGGGCAGTTCCTGTCGCGGTCGCTAGGCCTACCCACACAAGTGAGGTATAATTTTTATCGGGAGACTTGGGGGAACGCTGGCTGGAAGGAAATTTGTGGCTCCTAGCTGATTCCAGAACTTAGTGTCACCAAAATGTGAGAAAAATGTGTTTTTTTTAGCCGAATTTTGAGGTTTGCAAAGGATTCTGGGTAACGGAACCTGGTCAGAGCCCCACAAGTCACCCCATCTTGGATTCCCCTAAGTCTTTAGTTTTAAAAAATGCATAGGTTTTGTAGGTTTCCCTAGGTGCCGGCTGAGCTAGAGGCCAAAATCTACAGGTAGGCACTTTGCAAAAAACACCTCTGTTTTCTTTACAAAAATATGATGTGTCCACGTTGCGTTTTGGGGCATTTCCTGTCGCAGGCGCTAGGCCTACCCACACAAGTGAGGTATTATTGTTTTCGGGAGACTTGGGGGAACGCTGGGTGAAAGGAAATTTGTGGCTCCTCTCTGATTCCAGATCTTTCTGTCACAAAAATGTGAGGAAAATGTGTTTTTTTAGCTAAATTTTGAGGTTTCCAAAGGATTCTGGGTAACAGAACCCGGTCAGAGCCCCACAAGTCACCCCATCCTGGATTCCCCTAGGTCTCTAGGATTCAGAAATGCACAGGTTTGGTAGGTTTCCCTAGGTGCCGGCTGAGCTAGAGGCCAAAATCTACTGGTAGGCACTTTGCAAAAAACACCTCTGTTTCCTTTAAAAAAATATGATGTGTCCATGTTGCGTTTTGGGGCATTTCCTGTCGCAAGCGGTAGGCCTACCCACACAAGTGTGGTATCATTTTTATCGGGAGACTTGGGAGAGCGCTGGGTGAAACGAAATTTGTGGGTCCTCTCTGATTCCAGAACTTTCTGTCACCAAAATGTGACGAAAATGTGTTTTTTTAGCTAAATTGTGAGGTTTGCAAAGGATTCTGGGTAACAGAGCCTGGTCAGAGGCCCACAAGTCACCCCATCCTGGATTCTCCTAGGTCTTTATTTTTCAAAAATGCACAGGTTTGGTAGGTTTTCCTAGGTGCCGGCTGAGCTAGAGGCCAAAATCTACAGGTAGGCACTTTGCAAAAAATACCTCTGTTTTCTTTGAAAAAATGTGATATGTCCACGTTGCGTTTTGGGGCCATTCCTGTCACGGGCGCTAGACCTACCCACACAAGTGAGGTATAATTTTTATCGGGAGACTTGGTGGAACGCTGGGTGGAAGGAAATTTGTGGCTTCTATCTGATTTCAGATTTTTGTGTCACCAAAAAATGAGGAAAATGTGTTTTTTCAGCCAAATTTTCAGGTGTGCAAAATATTCTGGGTAACAGAACCTGGTCAGAGCCCCACAAGTCACCCCATCCTGGATTCCCCTGGGTCTCTAGTTTTAAAAAATGCACAGGTTTGGAAGGTTTCCCTAGGTGCCGGCTGAGCTAGAGGCCAAAATCTACTGGTAGGCACTTTGCAAAAAACACCTCTGTTTTCTTTCAAAAAATGTGATGTGTTCACGTTGCGTTTTGGGGCAGTTCCTGTAGCGGGCGCTAGGCCTACCCACACAAGTGAGGTATCATTTTTATCGGGAGACTTGGGGGAACGCTGGGTGGAAGGAAATTTGTGGCTCCTCTCTGATTCCAGAACTTTCTGTCACCAAAATGTGAGAAAAATTTGTTTTTTTTTAGCCAAATTTTGAGGTTTGCAAAGGATTCCAGGTAACAGAACCTGGTCAGAGCCCAACAAGTCACCCCATCTTGAAATCCCCTAGGTCTCTAGTTTTCAAAAATGCACAGGTTTGGTAGGTTTCCCTAGGTGCCGGCTGAGCTAGAGTTCAAAATCTACAGGTAGGCACTTTGCAAAAAACACCTCTGTTTTCTTAAAAAAAATATGATGTGTCCACGTTGCGTTTTAGGGCATTTCCTGTCGCGGGCGCTAGGCCTACCCACACAAGTGAGGTATAATTTTTTTCGGGAGACTTGGGGGTACGCTGGGTGGAAGGAAATTTGTGGGTCCCCTCAGATTCCAGAACTTTCTGTCACCAAAATGTGAGGAAAACATGTTTTTTTAGCCAAATTTTGAGGTTTGCAAAGGATTCTGGGTAACAGAACCTGGTCAGAGCCCCACAAGTCACCCCATCTTGGATTCCCCTAGGTCTCTAGTTTTTAAAAAATGCACAGGTTTCGTAGGTTTCCCTAGGTGCTGGCTGAGCTAGAGGCCAAAATCTACAGGTAGGCACTTTGCAAAAAACACCTCTGTTTTCTTTCAAAATATGTGATGTGTCCATGTTGTGTTTTGGGGCATTTCCTGTCGCGGGCGCTAGACCTACCCACACAAGTGAGGTATCATTTTTATCGGGAGACTTAGGGGAACGCTGGGTGGAAGGGAATTGGTGGCTCCTCTCAGATTCCAGAACTTTGTGTCACCAAAATGTGAGGAAAATGTGTTTTTTTAGCCAAATGTTGAGGTTTGCAAAGGATTCTGGGTAACAGAACCTGGTCAGAGCCCCACATGTCTCCCCGTCTTGGATTCCCCTAGGTCTCTAGTTTTTTTAAGAAGCACAGGTTTCGTAGGTTTCCCTAGGTGCCAGCTGAGCTAGAGGCCAAAATCTACAGGTAGGCACTTTGCAACAAACACCTCTGTTTTCTTTCAAAAAATGTTATGTGTCCACGTTGCGTTTTGGGGCATTTCCTGTCACGGGCGCTAGGCCTACCCACACAAGTGAGGTATCATTTTTATCGGGAGACTTGGGGGAATGCTGGGTGGAAGGAAATTTGTGGCTCCTCTCAGATTCCAGAACCTTCTGTCACCAAAATGTGAGGAAAACATGTTTTTTTAGCCAAGTTTTGAGGTTTGCAAAGGATTCTGGGTAACAGAACCTGGTTAGAGCCCCACAAGTCACCCCATCTTGGATTCCCCTAGGTCTCTAGATTTTTAAAAAATGCACAGGTTTGGTAGGTTTCCCTGGGTGCCGGCTGAGCTAGAGGCCAAAATCTACAGGTAGGCACTTTGCAAAAAATACCTCTGTTTTCTTTCAAAAAATGTGATGTGTCCACGTTGCGTTTTGGGGCCGTTCCTGTCACGGGCGCTAGACCTACCCACACAAGTGAGGTACAATTTTTATCGGGAGACTTGATGGAACGCTGGGTGGAAGGAAATTTGTGGCTTCTATCTGATTTCAGAACTTTGTGTCACCAAAAATTGAGGAAAATGTGTTTTTTCAGCCAAATTTTCAGGTGTGCAAAAGATTCTGGGTAACAGAACCTGGTCAGATCCCCACAAGTCACCCCATCCTGGATTCCCCTAGGTCTCTACTTTTAAAAAATGCACAGGTTTGGTAGGTTTCCCTAGGTGCCGGTTGAGCTAGAGGCCAAAATCTACAGGTAGGCACTTTGCAAAAAACACCTCTGTTTTCTTTATAAAAATATGGTGTGTCCACGTTGCGTTTTGGGGCATTTCCTGTTGCGGGCGCTAGGCCTACCCACACAAGTGAGGTATCATTTTTATCGGGAGACTTGGGGGAACGCTGGGTGAAAGGAAATTTGTGGCTCCTCTCTGATTCCAGAACTTTCTGTCACCAAAATGTGACGCAAACATGTTTTTTTAGCCAAGTTTTGAGGTTTGCAAAGGATTCTGGGTAACACAACCTGGTCAGAGCCCCACAAATGACCCCATCTTGGATTCCCCTATGTCTCTACTTTTTAAAAATGCGCAGGTTTTATAGGTTTCCCTAGGTGCCGGCTGAGCTAAAGGCCAAAATCTACAGGTATGCACTTTGCAAAAAACACCTCTGTTTTCTTTAAAAAAATGTGATGTGTCCACGTTGCGTTTTGGGGCATTTCTTGTTGCGGGCGCTAGGCCTAGCCACACAAGTGAGGTATCATTTTTATAGGGAGACTTGGGGGAACACTGGGTGAAAGGAAATTTGTGGCTCCTCTCTGATTCCAGATCTTTGTGTCACCAAAATGTGAGGAAATGTGTTTCTTTAGCCAAATTTTGAGGTTTGCAAAGGATTCTGGGTAACAGAACCTGGTCAGAACACCACATGTCACCCCATCTTGGATTCCCCTAGGTCTCTAGTTTTTAAAAATGCACAGGTTTTGTAGGTTTCCCTAGGTGCCGGCTGAGCTAGATGCCAAAATCTACAGCTAGGCACTTTGCAACAAACACCTCTGTTTTCTTTCAAAAAATGTGATGTGTCCACATTGCGTTTTGGGGCATTTCCTGTCACGGGCGCTAGGCCTACCCACACAAGTGAGGTATCATTTTTATCGGGAGACTTGGGGGAACGCTGGGTGAAAGGAAATTTGTGGCTCCTCTCTGATTCCAGATCTTTCTGTCACAAAAATGTGAGGAAAATGTATTTTTTTAGCTAAATTTTGAGGTTTGCAAAGGATTCTGGGTAACAGAACCTGGTCAGAGACCCACAAGTCACCCCATCTTGGATTCCCCTAGGTCTCTAGTTTTCAAAAATACACAGGTTTTGTAGGTTTCCCTAGGTGCCGGCTGAGCTAGAGGCCAAAATCTACAGGTAGGCACTTTGCAAAAAACACCTCTGTTTTCTTTAAAAACATTTGATGTGTCCACGTTGCGTTTTGGGGCAGTTCCTGTCGCGGGCGCTAGGCCTACCCACACAAGTGAGGTATCATTTTTTTCGGGAGACTTGGGGGAACGCTGCGTGAAAGGAAATTTGGGGCTCCTCTCTGATTCCAGATCTTTCTGTCACAAAAATGTGAGGAAAATGTATTTTTTTTAGCTAAATTTTGAGGTTTGCAAAGGATTCTGGGTAACAGAACCTGGTCAGAGCCCCACAAGTCACCCCATCTTGGATTCCCCTAGGTCTTTAATTTTCAAAAATGCACAGGTTTGGTAGGTTTCCCTAGTTGCCGGCTGAGCTAGAGGCCAAAATCTACAGGTAGGCACTTTGCCAAAAACACCTCTGTTTTCTTTAAAAAAATGTGATGTGTCCATGTTGCGTTTTGGGGCCTTTCCTGTCACGGGGGCTAGGCCTACCCACACAAGTGAGGTATCATTTTTATTGGGAGACTTGTGGGAACGCTGGGTGGAAGGAAATTTGTCACTCCTAGCTGATTCCAGAACTTTCTGTCACCAAAATGTGAGGAAAACATGTTTTTTTAGCCAAGTTTTGAGGTTTGCAAAGGATTCTGGGTAACAGAACCTGGTCAGAGCCCCACAAGTCACCCCATCTTTGATTCCCCTAGGTCTCTAGATTTTTCAAAAATGCACAGGTTTGGTAGGTTTCCCTAGGTGCCGGCTGAGATAGAGGCCAAAATCTACAGGTAGGCACTTTGCAAAAAAAACCTCTGTTTTATTTAAAAAAATTTGATGTGTTCACGTTGCGTTTTGGGGCATTTCCTTTCGCGGGCGCTAGGCCTACCCACACAAGTGAGGTATCATTTTTATCGGGAGACTTGGGGGAACGCTGGGTGGAAGGAAATTTGTGGCTTCTATCTGATTTCAGAACTTTGTGTCACCAAAAAATGAGAAAAATGTGTTTTTTCAGCCAAATTTTGAGGTTTGCAAAAGATTCTGGGTAACAGAACCTGTTCAGAGCCCCGCAGGTCACCCCATCCTGGATTCCCCTAGGTCTCTAGTTTTAAAAAATGCACAGGTTTGGTAGGTTTCCCTAGGTGCTGGCTGAGCTAGAGGCCAAAATCTACAGGTAGGCACTCTGCAAAAAACACCTCTGTTTTCTTTAAAAAAATGTGATGTGTCCACGTTGCGTTTTGGGGCATTTCCTGTCGCGGGCGCTAGGCCTACCCACACAAGTGAGGTATCATTTTTATCGGGAGACTGGGGGGAACGCTGGGTGAAAGGAAATTCGTGGCTCCTCTCTGACTCCAGAACTTTCTGTCACCAAAATGTGAGGAAAATTTGTTTTGTTAGCTAAATTTTGAGGTTTGCAAAGGATTCTGGGTAGTAGAATCTGGTCAGAGCCCCACAAGTGACCCCATCCTGGATTCCCCTAGGTCTCTAGTTTTCATAAATGCACAGGTTTGGAAGGTTTCCCTAGGTGCCGGCTGAGCTAGAGGCGAAAATCTACAGGTAGGCACTTTGCAAAAATCACCTCTGTTTTCTTAAAAAAAATATGATGTGTCCACGGTGCATTTTAGGGCATTTCCTGTCGCGGGCGCTAGGCCTACCCACACAAGTGAGGTATCATTTTTTTCGGGATACTTGTGGGAACGCTGGGTGGAAGGAAATTTGTGGCTCCTCTCTGATTCCAGAACTTTCTGTCACAAAAATGTGAGGAAAATTTGTTTTTTTAGCTAAATTTTGAGGTTTGCAAAGGATTCTGGGTAACAGAACCTGGTCAGAGCCCCACAAGTCACCCCATCTTGGATTCCCCTAGGTCTCTAGGATTCATAAATGCACAGGTTTGGTAGGTTTCCCTAGGAGCCGGCTGAGCTAGAGGCCAAAATCTACTGGTAGGCACTTTGCCGAAAAACACCTCTGTTTTCTTTCAAAAAATGTGATGTGTCCATGTTGCATTTTGGGGCAATTCCTGTCGCGGGCGCTAGGCCTCCCACACAAGTGAGGTATCATTTTTATTGGGATACTTGTGGGAACGCTGGGTGGAAGGAAATTTGTGGCTCCTCTCTGATTCCAGAACTTTGTGTCACCAAAATGTGAGGAAAATATGTTTTTTTATCCAAATGTTGAGGTTTGCAAAGGATTCCGGTTAACAGAACCTGGTCAGAGCCCCACAATTAACCCCATCTTGGATTCCCCTAGGTCTCTAGATTTTTCAAAAATGCACAGGTTTTGTAGGTTTCCCTAGGTGCCGGCTGAGCTAGAGGCCAAAATCTACAGCTAGGCACTTTGCAACAAACACCTCTGTTTTCTTTCAAAAAATGTGATGTGTCCACATTGCGTTTTGGGGCATTTCCTGTCACGGGCGCTAGGCCTACCCAAACAAGTGAGGTATCATTTTTATCGGGAGACTTGGGGGAACGCTGGGTGGAAGGAAATTTGTGGCTCCTCTCTGATTCCAGATCTTTCTGTCACCAAAATGTGAGGAAAATGTGTTTTTTTTAGCCACATTTTGAGGTTTGCAAAAGATTCAGGGTAACAGAACCTGGTCAGAGCACCACAAGTCACCCCATCCTGGATTCCCCTAGGTCTCTAGTTTTCAAAAATGCACAGGTTTGGTAGGATTCCCTAGGTGCCAGCTGAGCTAGAGGCCAAAATCTACTGGTAGGCACTTTGCAAAAAACACCTCTGTTTTCTTTAAAAAAATTTGATGTGTCCACGTTGCGTTTTGGGGCAGTTCCTGTCGCGGGCGCTAGGCCTACCCACACAAGTGAGGTATCATTTTTATCGGGAGACTTAGGGGAACCCTGGGTGGAAGGACATTTGTGGCTTCTCTCTGATTCCAGAAGTTTCTGTCACCAAAATGTGAGGAAAATTTGTTTTTTTAGCTAAATTTTGAGGTTTGCAAAATATTCAGGGTAACAGAACCTGGTCAGAGCACCACAAGTCACCCCATCCTGGATTCCCCTAGGTCTCTAGTTTCAACAAATGCACAGGTTTGGTAGGTTTCCCTAGGTGCCGGCTGAGCTAGAGGCCAAAATCTACAGGTAGGCACTTTGCAAAAAACACCTCTGTTTTCTTTCAAAAAATGTGATGTGTCCACGTTGCGTTTTGGGGCAGTTCCTGTCGCGGGCGGTAGGCCTACCCACACAAGTGAGGTATCATTTTTATCGGGAGACTTGGGGGAACGCTGGGTGAAAGGAAATGTGTGGCTCCTCTCTGATTCCAGAACTTTCTGTCACCAAAATGTGAGGAAAATGTGTTTTTTAGCTAAATTTTGAGGTTTGCAAAGGATTCTGGGTAACAGAACCTGGTCAGAGCCCCACAAGTCTCCCCATCCTGGATTCCCCTAGGTCTCTAGTTTAAAAAAATGCACAGGTTTGGTAGGATGTCCTAGGTGCCGGCTGAGCTAGAGGCCAAAATCTACTGGTAGGCACCTTGCAAAAAACACCTCTGTTTTCTTTAAAAAAAAATGTGATGTGTCCACGTTGCGTTTTGGGGCAGTTCCTGTCGCGGGCGCTAGGCCTACCCACACAAGTGAGGTATCATTTTTATCGGGAGACTTGGGGGAACGCTGGGTGGAAGGAAATTTGTGGCTTCTCTCTGATTCCAGAACTTTCTGTCACCAAAATGTGAGCAAAATGTGTTTTTTTAGCCAAATTTTGAGGTTTGCAAAGGATTCCTGGTAACAGAACCTAGTCAGAGCCCCACAAGTAACTCCATCTTGAAATCCCCTAGGTCTCTAGTTTTCAAAAATGCACAGGTTTGGTAGGTTTCCCTAGGTGCCGGCTGAGCTAGAGGCCAAAATCTACAGGTAGGCACTTTGCAAAAAACACCTCTGTTTTCTTTAAAAAAATGTGATGTGTCCACGTTGCGTTTTTGGGGCATTTCCTGTCGCGGGCGCTAGGCCTACCCACACAAGTGAGGTATCATTTTTATCGGGAGAATTGGGGGAACGCTGGGTGAAAGGAAATTTGTGGCTCCTCTCTGATTCCAGAACTTTCTGTCACCAAAATGTGAGGAAAATGTGTTTTGTTAGCTAAATTTTGAGGTTTGCAAAGGATTCTGGGTAGCAGAATCTGGTCAGAGCCCCACAAGTGACCCCATCCTGGATTCCCCTAGGTCTCTAGTTTTCATAAATGCACAGGTTTGGTAGGTTTCCCTAGGGTCCGGCTGAGCTAGAGGCCAAAATCTACAGGTAGGCACTTTGCAAAAAACACCTCTCTTTTCTTTAAAAAAATGTTATGTGTCCATGTTGCATTTTGGGGCATTTCCTGTAGCGGGCGCTAGGCCTAGCCACACAAGTGAGGTATCATTTTTATCGGGAGACTTGAGGGAACAAAGGGTGGATGGAAATTTGTGACTCCTCTCAGATTACAGAACTTTCTGTCACCAAAATGTGAGGAAAATGTGTTTTTTTAGCCAAAGTTTGAGGTTTGCAAAGGATTCTGGGTAACGGAACCTGGTCAGAGCCCCACAAGTCACCCCATCTTGGATTCCTCTAGGTCTCTAGGATTCATAAATGCAGAGGTTTGGTAGGTTTCCCTAGGAGCCGGCTGAGCTAGAGGCCAAAATCTACTGGTAGGCACTTTGCCGAAAAACACCTCTGTTTTCTTTCAAAAAATGTGATGTGTCCATGTTGCATTTTGGGGCAGTTCCTGTCGCGGGCGCTAGGCCTCCCAAACAAGTGAGGTATCATTTTTATTGGGATACTTGTGGGAACGCTCGGTGGAAGGAAGTTTGTGGCTCCTCTCTGATTCCAGAACTTTCTGTCACCAAAATGTGAGGAAAATATGTTTTTTTATCCAAATGTTGAGGTTTGCAAAGGATTCCGGTTAACAGAACCTGGTCAGAGCCCCACAATTAACCCCATCTTGGATTCCCCTAGGTCTCTAGTTTTCAAAAATGCACAGGTTTGGTAGGTTTCCCTAGGTGCCGGCTGAGCTAGAGGCCAAAATCTACAGGTAGGCACTTTGCAAAAATCACCTCTGTTTTCTTTAAAAAAAATTGATGTGTCCACATTGCGTTTTGGGGCCTTTCCTGTCGCGGGCGCTAGGCCTCCCACACAAGTGAGGTATAATTTTTATTGGGATACTTGTGGGAACGCTGGGTGGAAGGAAATTTGTGGCTCCTCTCAGATTCCAGAACTTTCTGTCACCAAAATGTGAGGAAAACGCGTTTTTTTAGCCAAATGTTGAGGTTTGTAAAGGACTCTGGGTAACAGAACCTGGTCAGAGCCCCACACGTCTCCCCATCTTGGATTCCCCTAGGTCTTTAGTTTTCTTAAAAAGCACAGGTTTCATAGGTTTCCCTAGGTGCCGGCTGAGCTAGAGGCCAAAATCTACAGGTAGGCACTTTGCAAAAAACACCTCTGTTTTCTTTAAAAAAAATGTGATATGTCCATGTTGTGTTTTGGGGCAATTCCTGTTGCGGGCGCTAGACCTACCCACACAAGTGAGGTATCATTTTTATCGGGAGACTTGGGGGAACGCTGGGTGGAAGGCAATTTGTGGCTCCTCTCAGATTCCAGAACTTTGTGTCACCAAAATGTGACGAAAACATGTTTTTTTAGCCAAGTTTTGAGGTTTGCAAAGGATTCTGGGTAACAGAACCTGGTCAGAGCCCCACATGTCACCCCATCTTGGATTCCCCTAGGTCTCTACTTTTTAAAAATGCGCAGGTTTTATAGGTTTCCCTAGGTGCCGGCTGAGCTAGAGGCCAAAATCTACAGGTATGCACTTTGCAAAAAACACCTCTGTTTTCTTTCAAAAAATGTGATGTGTCCACGTTGCGTTTTGGGGCATTTCTTGTTGCGGGCGCTAGGCCTAGCCACACAAGTGAGGTATCATTTTTATAGGGAGACTTGGGGGAACACTGGGTGAAAGGAAATTTGTGGCTCCTCTCTGATTCCAGATCTTTGTGTCACCAAAATGTGACGAAATGTGTTTCTTTAGCCAAATTTTGAGGTTTGCAAAGGATTCTGGGTAACAGAACCTGGTCAGAACACCACATGTCACCCCATCTTGGATTCCCCTAGGTCTCTAGTTTTTATAAATGCACAGGTTTTGTAGGTTTCCCTAGGTGCCGGCTGAGCTAGAGGCCAAAATCTACAGCTAGGCACTTTGCAACAAACACCTCTGTTTTCTTTCAAAAAATGTGATGTGTCCACATTGCGTTTTGGGGCATTTCCTGTCACGGGCGCTAGGCCTACCCACACAAGTGAGGTATCATTTTTATCGGGAGACTTGGGGGAACGCTGGGTGGAAGGAAATTTGTGGCTCCTCTCTGATTCCAGATCTTTCTGTCACCAAAATGTGAGGAAAATGTGTTTTTTTTAGCCACATTTTGAGGTTTGCAAAAGATTCAGGGTAACAGAACCTGGTCAGAGCACTACAAGTCACCCCATCCTGGATTCCCCTAGGTCTCTAGTTTTCAAAAATGCACAGGTTTGGTAGGATTCCCTAGGTGCCGGCTGAGCTAGAGGCCAAAATCTACTGGTAGGCACTTTGCAAAAAACACCTCTGTTTTCTTTAAATAAATTTGATGTGTCCACGTTGCGTTTTGGGGCAGTTCCTGTCGCGGGCGCTAGGCCTACCCACACAAGTGAGGTATCATTTTTATCGGGAGACTTAGGGGAACCCTGGGTGGAAGGAAATTTGTGGCTTCTCTCTGATTCCAGAACTTTCTGTCACCAAAATGTGATTTTTTAGCTAAATTTTGAGGTTTGGAAAGGATTCCGGGTAACAGAACCTGGTCAGAGCCCCACAACTAACTCCATCTTGAAATCCCCTAGGTCTCTAGTTTTCAAAAATGCACAGGTTTTGTAGGTTTCCCTAGGTGCCGGCTGAGCTAGAGGCCAAAATCTACAGCTAGGCACTTTGCAACAAACACCTCTGTTTTCTTTCAAAAAATGTGATGTGTCCACATTGCGTTTTGGGGCATTTCCTGTCACGGGCGCTAGGCCTACCCACACAAGTGAGGTATCATTTTTATCGGGAGACTTGGGGGAACGCTGGGTGAAAGGAAATTTGTGGCTCCTCTCTGATTCCAGAACTTTCTGTCACCAAAATGTGAGGAAAATGTGTTTTGTTAGCTAAATTTTGAGGTTTGCAAAGGATTCTGGGTAGCAGAATCTGGTCAGAGCCCCACAAGTGACCCCATCCTGGATTCCCCTAGGTCTCTAGTTTTCATAAATGCACAGGTTTGGTAGGTTTCCCTAGGGTCCGGCTGAGCTAGAGGCCAAAATCTACAGGTAGGCACTTTGCAAAAAACACCTCTCTTTTCTTTAAAAAAATGTTATGTGTCCATGTTGCATTTTGGGGCATTTCCTGTAGCGGGCGCTAGGCCTAGCCACACAAGTGAGGTATCATTTTTATCGGGAGACTTGAGGGAACAAAGGGTGGATGGAAATTTGTGACTCCTCTCAGATTACAGAACTTTCTGTCACCAAAATGTGAGGAAAATGTGTTTTTTTAGCCAAAGTTTGAGGTTTGCAAAGGATTCTGGGTAACGGAACCTGGTCAGAGCCCCACAAGTCACCCCATCTTGGATTCCCCTAGGTCTCTAGGATTCATAAATGCAGAGGTTTGGTAGGTTTCCCTAGGAGCCGGCTGAGCTAGAGGCCAAAATCTACTGGTAGGCACTTTGCCGAAAAACACCTCTGTTTTCTTTCAAAAAATGTGATGTGTCCATGTTGCATTTTGGGGCAGTTCCTGTCGCGGGCGCTAGGCCTCCCAAACAAGTGAGGTATCATTTTTATTGGGATACTTGTGGGAACGCTCGGTGGAAGGAAGTTTGTGGCTCCTCTCTGATTCCAGAACTTTCTGTCACCAAAATGTGAGGAAAATATGTTTTTTTATCCAAATGTTGAGGTTTGCAAAGGATTCCGGTTAACAGAACCTGGTCAGAGCCCCACAATTAACCCCATCTTGGATTCCCCTAGGTCTCTAGTTTTCAAAAATGCACAGGTTTGGTAGGTTTCCCTAGGTGCCGGCTGAGCTAGAGGCCAAAATCTACAGGTAGGCACTTTGCAAAAATCACCTCTGTTTTCTTTAAAAAAAATTGATGTGTCCACATTGCGTTTTGGGGCCTTTCCTGTCGCGGGCGCTAGGCCTCCCACACAAGTGAGGTATAATTTTTATTGGGATACTTGTGGGAACGCTGGGTGGAAGGAAATTTGTGGCTCCTCTCAGATTCCAGAACTTTCTGTCACCAAAATGTGAGGAAAACGCGTTTTTTTAGCCAAATGTTGAGGTTTGTAAAGGACTCTGGGTAACAGAACCTGGTCAGAGCCCCACACGTCTCCCCATCTTGGATTCCCCTAGGTCTTTAGTTTTCTTAAAAAGCACAGGTTTCATAGGTTTCCCTAGGTGCCGGCTGAGCTAGAGGCCAAAATCTACAGGTAGGCACTTTGCAAAAAACACCTCTGTTTTCTTTAAAAAAAATGTGATATATCCATGTTGTGTTTTGGGGCATTTCCTGTTGCGGGCGCTAGACCTACCCACACAAGTGAGGTATCATTTTTATCGGGAGACTTGGGGGAACGCTGGGTGGAAGGCAATTTGTGGCTCCTCTCAGATTCCAGAACTTTGTGTCACCAAAATGTGACGAAAACATGTTTTTTAGCCAAGTTTTGAGGTTTGCAAAGGATTCTGGGTAACAGAACCTGGTCAGAGCCCCACATGTCACCCCATCTTGGATTCCCCTAGGTCTCTACTTTTTAAAAATGCGCAGGTTTTATAGGTTTCCCTAGGTGCCGGCTGAGCTAGAGGCCAAAATCTACAGGTATGCACTTTGCAAAAAACACCTCTGTTTTCTTTCAAAAAATGTGATGTGTCCACGTTGCGTTTTGGGGCATTTCTTGTTGCGGGCGCTAGGCCTAGCCACACAAGTGAGGTATCATTTTTATAGGGAGACTTGGGGGAACACTGGGTGAAAGGAAATTTGTGGCTCCTCTCGGATTCCAGATCTTTGTGTCACCAAAATGTGACGAAATGTGTTTCTTTAGCCAAATTTTGAGGTTTGCAAAGGATTCTGGGTAACAGAACCTGGTCAGAACACCACATGTCACCCCATCTTGGATTCCCCTAGGTCTCTAGTTTTTATAAATGCACAGGTTTTGTAGGTTTCCCTAGGTGCCGGCTGAGCTAGAGGCCAAAATCTACAGCTAGGCACTTTGCAACAAACACCTCTGTTTTCTTTCAAAAAATGTGATGTGTCCACATTGCGTTTTGGGGCATTTCCTGTCACGGGCGCTAGGCCTACCCACACAAGTGAGGTATCATTTTTATCGGGAGACTTGGGGGAACGCTGGGTGGAAGGAAATTTGTGGCTCCTCTCTGATTCCAGATCTTTCTGTCACCAAAATGTGAGGAAAATGTGTTTTTTTTAGCCACATTTTGAGGTTTGCAAAAGATTCAGGGTAACAGAACCTGGTCAGAGCACTACAAGTCACCCCATCCTGGATTCCCCTATGTCTCTAGTTTTCAAAAATGCACAGGTTTGGTAGGATTCCCTAGGTGCCGGCTGAGCTAGAGGCCAAAATCTACTGGTAGGCACTTTGCAAAAAACACCTCTGTTTTCTTTAAATAAATTTGATGTGTCCACGTTGCGTTTTGGGGCAGTTCCTGTCGCGGGCGCTAGGCCTACCCACACAAGTGAGGTATGATTTTTATCGGGAGACTTAGGGGAACCCTGGGTGGAAGGAAATTTGTGGCTTCTCTCTGATTCCAGAACTTTCTGTCACCAAAATGTGATTTTTTAGCTAAATTTTGAGGTTTGGAAAGGATTCCGGGTAACAGAACCTGGTCAGAGCCCCACAACTAACTCCATCTTGAAATCCCCTAGGTCTCTAGTTTTCAAAAATGCACAGGTTTGGTAGGTTTCCCTAGGTGCCGGCTGAGCTAGAGGCCAAAATCTACAGGTAGGCACTTTGCAAAAAACACCTCTGTTTTCTTTAAAAAAAATGTGATGTGTCCACATTGCGTTTTGGGGCATTTTTCTGTCACGAGCGCTAGACCTACCCACACAAGTGAGGTATCATTTTTATCGGGAGACTTGGGGGAACGCTGGGTGAAAGGAAATGTGTGGCTTCTCTCTGATTCCAGAAGTTTCTGTCACCAAAATGTGAGGAAAATTTGTTTTTTTAGCTAAATTTTGAGGTTTGCAAAATATGCAGGCTAACAGAACCTGGTCAGAGCACCACAAGTCACCCCATCCTGGATTCCCCTAGGTCTCTAGTTTCAAAAAATGCACAGGTTTGGTAGGTTTCCCTAGGTGCCGGCTGAGCTAGATGCCAAAATCTACAGGTAGGCACTTTGCAAAAAACACCTCTGTTTTCTTTCAAAAAATGTGATGTGTCCACGTTGCGTTTTGGGGCAGTTCCTGTCGCGGGCGGTAGGCCTACCCACACAAGTGAGGTATCATTTTTATCGGGAGACTTGGGGGAACGCTGGGTGAAAGGAAATGTGTGGCTCCTCTCTGATTCCAGAACTTTCTGTCACCAAAATGTGAGGAAAATGTGTTTTTTAGCTACATTTTGAGGTTTGCAAAATATTCAGGGTAACAGAACCTGGTCAGAGCACCACAAGTCTCCCCATCCTGGATTCCCCTAGGTCTCTAGTTTAAAAAAATGCACAGGTTTGGTAGGTTTCCCTAGGTGCCGGCTGAGCTAGAGGCCAAAATCTACAGGTAGGCACTTTGCAAAAAACACCTCTGTTTTCTTTCAAAAAATGTGATGTGTCCACGTTGCGTTTTGGGGCATTTCCTGTCGCGGGCGGTAGGCCTACCCACACAAGTGAGGTATCATTTTTATCGGGAGACTTGGGGGAACGCTGGGTGAAAGGAAATGTGTGGCTCCTCTCTGATTCCAGAACTTTCTGTCACCAAAATGTGAGGAAAATGTGTTTTTTAGCTACATTTTGAGGTTTGCAAAGGATTCTGGGTAACACAACCTGGTCAGAGCCCCACAAGTCTCCCCATCCTGGATTCCCCTAGGTCTCTAGTTTAAAAAAATGCACAGGTTTGGTAGGATGTCCTAGGTGCCGGCTGAGCTAGAGGCCAAAATCTACTGGTAGGCACTTTGCAAAAAACACCTCTGTTTTCTTTAAAAAAAAATGTGATGTGTCCACGTTGCGTTTTGGGGCAGTTCCTGTCGCGGGCGCTAGGCCTACCCACACAAGTGAGGTATCATTTTTATCGGGAGACTTGGGGGAACGCTGGGTGGAAGGAAAGTTGTGGCTTCTCTCTGATTCCAGAACTTTCTGTCACCAAAATGTGAGCAAAATGTGTTTTTTTAGCCAAATTTTGAGGTTTGCAAAGGATTCCGGGTAACAGAACCTGGTCAGAGCCCCACAAGTAACTCCATCTTGAAATCCCCTAGGTCTCTAGTTTTAAAAAATGCACAGGTTTGGTAGGTTTCCCTAGGTGCCGGCTGAGCTAGAGGCCAAAATCTACAGGTAGGCACTTTGCAAAAAACACCTCTGTTTTCTTTAAAAAAATGTGATGTGTCCACGTTGCGTTTTGGGGCATTTCCTGTTGCGGGCGCTAGGCCTACCCACACAAGTGAGGTATCATTTTTATCGGGAGACTTGGGGGAACGCTGGGTGGAAGGAAATTTGTGGCTCCTCTCTGATTCCAGATCTTTCTGTCACCAAAATGTGAGGAAAATGTGTTTTTTTTAGCCACATTTTGAGGTTTGCAAAAGATTCAGGGTAACAGAACCTGGTCAGAGCACTACAAGTCACCCCATCCTGGATTCCCCTAGGTCTCTAGTTTTCAAAAATGCACAGGTTTGGTAGGATTCCCTAGGTGCCGGCTGAGCTAGAGGCCAAAATCTACTGGTAGGCACTTTGCAAAAAACACCTCTGTTTTCTTTAAATAAATTTGATGTGTCCACGTTGCGTTTTGGGGCAGTTCCTGTCGCGGGCGCTAGGCCTACCCACACAAGTGAGGTATCATTTTTATCGGGAGACTTAGGGGAACCCTGGGTGGAAGGAAATTTGTGGCTTCTCTCTGATTCCAGAACTTTCTGTCACCAAAATGTGATTTTTTAGCTAAATTTTGAGGTTTGGAAAGGATTCCGGGTAACAGAACCTGGTCAGAGCCCCACAACTAACTCCATCTTGAAATCCCCTAGGTCTCTAGTTTTCAAAAATGCACAGGTTTGGTAGGTTTCCCTAGGTGCCGGCTGAGCTAGAGGCCAAAATCTACAGGTAGGCACTTTGCAAAAAACACCTCTGTTTTCTTTCAAAAAAATGTGATGTGTCCACATTGCGTTTTGGGGCATTTCCTGTCACGAGCGCTAGACCTACCCACACAAGTGAGGTATCATTTTTATCGGGAGACTTGGGGGAACGCTGGGTGAAAGGAAATGTGTGGCTTCTCTCTGATTCCAGAAGTTTCTGTCACCAAAATGTGAGGAAAATTTGTTTTTTTAGCTAAATTTTGAGGTTTGCAAAATATGCAGGCTAACAGAACCTGGTCAGAGCACCACAAGTCACCCCATCCTGGATTCCCCTAGGTCTCTAGTTTCAAAAAATGCACAGATTTGGTAGGTTTCCCTAGGTGCCGGCTGAGCTAGAGGCCAAAATCTACAGGTAGGCACTTTGCAAAAAACACCTCTGTTTTCTTTCAAAAAATGTGATGTGTCCACGTTGCGTTTTGGGGCAGTTCCTGTCGCGGGCGGTAGGCCTACCCACACAAGTGAGGTATCATTTTTATCGGGAGACTTGGGGGAACGCTGGGTGAAAGGAAATGTGTGGCTCCTCTCTGATTCCAGAACTTTCTGTCACCAAAATGTGAGGAAAATGTGTTTTTTAGCTACATTTTGAGGTTTGCAAAATATTCAGGGTAACAGAACCTGGTCAGAGCACCACAAGTCTCCCCATCCTGGATTCCCCTAGGTCTCTTGTTTAAAAAAATGCACAGGTTTGGTAGGTTTCCCTAGGTGCCGGCTGAGCTAGAGGCCAAAATCTACAGGTAGGCACTTTGCAAAAAACACCTCTGTTTTCTTTCAAAAAATGTGATGTGTCCACGTTGCGTTTTGGGGCAGTTCCTGTCGCGGGCGGTAGGCCTACCCACACAAGTGAGGTATCATTTTTATCGGGAGACTTGGGGGAACGCTGGGTGAAAGGAAATGTGTGGCTCCTCTCTGATTCCAGAACTTTCTGTCACCAAAATGTGAGGAAAATGTGTTTTTTAGCTACATTTTGAGGTTTGCAAAGGATTCTGGGTAACAGAACCTGGTCAGAGCCCCACAAGTCTCCCCATCCTGGATTCCCCTAGGTCTCTAGTTTAAAAAAATGCACAGGTTTGGTAGGATGTCCTAGGTGCCGGCTGAGCTAGAGGCCAAAATCTACTGGTAGGCACTTTGCAAAAAACACCTCTGTTTTCTTTAAAAAAAAATGTGATGTGTCCACGTTGCGTTTTGGGGCAGTTCCTGTCGCGGGCGCTAGGCCTACCCACACAAGTGAGGTATCATTTTTATCGGGAGACTTGGGGGAACGCTGGGTGGAAGGAAAGTTGTGGCTTCTCTCTGATTCCAGAACTTTCTGTCACCAAAATGTGAGCAAAATGTGTTTTTTTAGCCAAATTTTGAGGTTTGCAAAGGATTCCGGGTAACAGAACCTGGTCAGAGCCCCACAAGTAACTCCATCTTGAAATCCCCTAGGTCTCTAGTTTTCAAAAATGCACAGGTTTGGTAGGTTTCCCTAGGTGCCGGCTGAGCTAGAGGCCAAAATCTACAGGTAGGCACTTTGCAAAAAACACCTCTGTTTTCTTTAAAAAAATGTGATGTGTCCACGTTGCGTTTTGGGGCATTTCCTGTCGCGGGCGCTAGGCCTACCCACACAAGTGAGGTATCATTTTTATCGGGAGACTTGGGGGAACGCTGGGTGAAAGGAAATGTGTGGCTCCTCTCTGATTCCAGAACTTTCTGTCACCAAAATGTGAGGAAAATGTGTTTTGTTAGCTAAATTTTGAGGTTTGCAAAGGATTCTGGGTAGCAGAATCTGGTCAGAGCCCCACAAGTGACCCCATCCTGGATTCCCCTAGGTCTCTAGTTTTCATAAATGCACAGGTTTGGAAGGTTTCCCTAGGTGCCGGCTGAGCTAGAGGCGAAAATCTACAGGTAGGCAATTTGCAACAAACACCTCTGTTTTCTTAAAAAAAATATGATGTGTCCACGTTGCGTTTTAGGGCATTTCCTGTCGCGGGCGCTAGGCCTACCCACACAAGTGAGGTATCATTTTTTTCGGGATACTTGTGGGAACGCTGGGTGGAAGGAAATTTGTGGCTCCTCTCTGAGTCCAGAACTTTCTGTCACAAAAATGTGAGGAAAATGTGTTTTTTTAGCTAAATTTTAAGGTTTGCAAAGGATTCTGGGTAACAGAACCTGGTCAGAGCCCCACAAGTCACCCCATCTTGGATTCCCCTAGGTCTCTAGGATTCATAAATGCACAGGTTTGGTAGGTTTCCCTAGGTGCCGGCTGAGCTAGAGGCCAAAATCTACAGGTAGGCACTTTGCAAAAATCACCTCTGTTTTCTTTCAAAAAATGTGATGTGTCCACATTGCGTTTTGGGGCCTTTCCTGTCGCGGGCGGTAGGCCTCCCACACAAGTGAGGTATCATTTTTATTGGGATACTTGTGGGAACGCTGGGTGGAAGGAAATTTGTGGCTCCTCTCAGATTCCAGAACTTTCTGTCACCAAAATGTGAGGAAAACGTGTTTTTTTAGCCAAATGTTGAGGTTTGTAAAGGACTCTGGGTAACAGAACCTGGTCAGAGCCCCACAAGTCTCCCCATCTTGGATTCCCCTAGGTCTCTAGTTTTTTTTAAAAGCACAGGTTTCGTAGGTTTCCCTAGGTGCCGGCTGAGCTAGAGGCCAAAATCTACAGGTAGGCACTTTGCAAAAAACACCTCTGTTTTCTTTAAAAAAAATGTGATGTGTCCATGTTGTGTTTTGGGGCATTTCCTGTTGCGGGCGCTAGACCTACCCACACAAGTGAGGTATCATTTTCATCGGGAGACTTAGGGGAACGCTGGGTGGAAGGAAATTGGCGGCTCCTCACCGATTCCAGAACTTTGTGTCACCAAAATGTGAGGAAAATGTGTTTTTTTAGCCAAATTTTGAGGTTTGCAAAGGATTCTGGGTAACAGAACCTGGTCAGAGCCCCACCTGTCACCCCATCTTGGATTCCCCTAGGTCTCTAGTTTTTAAAAAAAGCACAGGTTTC
This sequence comes from Pleurodeles waltl, assembly GCF_031143425.1. NCBI lineage: Eukaryota > Metazoa > Chordata > Amphibia > Caudata > Salamandridae > Pleurodeles > Pleurodeles waltl. Next base: position 130,906 of record NW_027149966.1, on the reverse strand, counting down.
GTAGGTTTCCCTAGGTGCCGGCTGAGTTAGAGGCCAAAATCTACAGGTAGGCACTTTGCAACAAACACCTCTGTTTTCTTTAAAAAAATGTGATGTGTCCACGTTGCGTTTTGGGGCATTTCCTGTCACAGGAGCTAGGCCTACCCACACAAGTAAGGTATCATTTTTATCGGGAGACTTGGGGGAACGCTGGGTGGAAGGCAATTTGTGGCTCCTCTCAGATTCCAGAACTTTCTGTCACAAAAATGTGAGGAAAATATTTTTTTTAGCCAAGTTTTGAGGTTTGCAAAGGATTCTGGGTAACAGAACCTGGTCAGAGCCCCACATGTCACCCCATTTTGGATTCCCCTAGGTCTCTACTTTTTAAAAATGCGCAGGTTTTATAGGTTTCCCTAGGTGCCGGCTGAGCTAGAGGCCAAAATCTACAGGTATGCACTTTGCAAAAAACACCTCTGTTTTCTTTCAAAAAATGTGATGTGTCCACGTTGCGTTTTGGGGCATTTCTTGTTGCGAGCGCTAGGCCTAGCCAACCAAGTGAGGTATCATTTTTATAGGGAGACTTGGGGGAACGCTGGGTGAAAGGAAATTTGTGGCTCCTCTCTGATTCCAGAACTTTGTGTCACCAAAATGTGAGGAAATGTGTTTCTTTAGCCAAATTTTGAGGTTTGCAAAGAATTCTGGGTAACAGAACCTGGTCAGAACACCACATGTCACCCCATCTTGGATTCCCCTAGATCTCTAGTTTTTAAAAATGCACAGGTTTTGTAGGTTTCCCTAGGTGCCGGCTGAGCTAGAGGCCAAAATCAACAGCTAAGCACTTTGCAACAAACACCTCTGTTTTCTTTCAAAAAATGTGATGTGTCCACATTGCGTTTTGGGGCATTTCCTGTCACGGGCGCTAGGCCTACCCACACAAGTGAGGTATCATTTTTATCGGGAGACTTGGGGGAACGCTGGGTGGAAGGAAATTTGTGGCTCCTCTCTGATTCCAGATCTTTCTGTCACCAAAATGTGAGGAAAATGTGTTTTTTTTAGCCACATTTTGAGGTTTGCAAAAGATTCAGGGTAACAGAACCTGGTCAGAGCACCACAAGTCACCCCATCCCCTGGATTCCCCTAGGTCTCTAGTTTTCAAAAATGCACAGGTTTGGTAGGATTCCCTAGGTGCCGGCTGAGCTAGAGGCCAAAATCTACTGGTAGGCACTTTGCAAAAAACACCTCTGTTTTCTTTAAAAAAATGTGATATCTCCACGTTGCGTTTTGGGGCAGTTCCTGTCGCTGGCGCTAGGCCTACCCACACAAGTGAGGTATCATTTTTATCGGGAGACGTGGGGGAACGCTGGGTGGAAGGAAATTTGTGGCTTCTCTCTGATTCCAGAACTTTCTGTCACCAAAATGTGAGGAAAATGTGATTTTTTTGCCAAATTTTGAGGTTTGGAAAGGATTCCGGGTAACAGAACCTGGTCAGAGCCCCACAACTAACTCCATCTTGAAATCCCCTAGGTCTCTAGTTTTAAAAAATGCACAGGTTTGGTAGATTTCCCTAGGTGCCGGCTGAGCTAGAGGCCAAAATCTACAGGTAGGCACTTTGCAAAAAACACCTCTGTTTTCTTTCAAAAAATGTGATGTGTCCACATTGCGTTTTGGTACATTTCCTGTCACGGGTGCTAGGTCTACCCACACAAGTGAGGTATCATTTTTATCGGGAGACTTGGGGGAACGCTGGGTGAAAGGAAATGTGTGGCTCCTCTCTGATTCTAGAAGTTTCTGTCACCAAAATGTGAGGAAAAGTTGTTTTTTAGCTAAATTTTGAGGTTTGCTAAATATTCAGGGTAACAGAACCTGGTCAGAGCACCACAAGTCACCCCATCCTGGATTCCCCTAGGTCTCTAGTTTAAAAAAATGCACAGGTTTGGTAGGTTTCCCTAGGTGCCGGCTGAGCTAGAGGCCAAAATCTACAGCTAGGCACTTTGCAACAAACACCTCTGTTTTCTTTCAAAAAATTTGATGTGTCCACGTTGCGTTTTGGGGCAGTTCCTGTCGCGGGCGGTAGGCCTACCCACACAAGTGAGGTATCATTTTTATCGGGAGACTTGGGGGAACGCTGGGTGAAAGGAAATGTGTGGCTCCTCTCTGATTCCAGAACTTTCTGTCACCAAAATGTGAGGAAAATGTGTTTTTTTAGCTAAATTTTGAGGTTTGCAAAGGATTCTGGGTAACAGAACCTGGTCAGAGCCCCAAAAGTCTCCCCATCCTGGATTCCCCTAGGTCTCTAGTTTAAAAAAATGCACAGGTTTGGTAGGATGTCCTAGGTGCCGGCTGAGCTAGAGGCCAAAATCTACTGGTAGGCACTTTGCAAAAAACACCTCGGTTTTCTTTAAAAAAAAATGTGATGTGTCCACGTTGCGTTTTGGGGCAGTTCCTGTCGCGGGCGCTAGGCCTACCCACACAAGTGAGGTATCATTTTTATCGGGAGACTTGGGGGAACGCTGGGTGGAAGGAAATGTGTGGCTTCTCTCTGATTCCAGAACTTTCTGTCACCAAAAGGTGAGGAAAATGTGTTTTTTTAGCCAAATTTTGAGGTTTGCAAAGGATTCCGGGTAACAGAACCTGGTCAGAGCCCCACAAGTAACTCCATCTTGAAATCCCCTATGTCTCTAGTTTTCAAAAATGCACAGGTTTGGTAGGTTTCCCTAGGTGCCGGCTGAGCTAGAGGCCAAAATCTACCGGTAGGCACTTTGCAAAAAACACCTCTGTTTTCTTTAAAAAAATGTGATGTGTCCACGTTGCGTTTTGGGGCATTCCCTGTCGCGGGCGCTAGGCCTACCCACACAAGTGAGGTATCATTTTTATTGGGAGACTTGGGGGAACGCTGAGTGAAAGGAAATTTGTGGCTCCTCTCTGATTCCAGAACATTCTGTCACCAAAATTTGAGGAAAATGTGTTTTTTTTAGCCAAAGTTTGAGGTTTGCAAAGGATTCTGGGTAACGGAACCTGGTCAGAGCACCACAAGTCACCCCATCTTGGATTCCCCTAGGTCTCTAGTTTTAAAAAATGCACAGGTTTGGAAGGTTTCCCTAGGTGCCGGCTGAGCTAGAGGCCAAAATCTACTGGTAGGCACTTTGCAAAAAACACCTCTGTTTTCTTTCAAAAAATGTGATGTGTTCACGTTGCGTTTTGGGGCATTTCCTGTCGCGGGCGCTAGGCCTACCCACACAAGTGAGGTATCATTTTTATCGGGAGACTTGGGGGAACGCTGGGTGAAAGGAAATTTGTGGCTCCTCCCTGATTCCAGAACTTTCTGTCACCAAAATGTGAGGAAAATGTGTTTTGTTAGCTAAATTTTGAGGTTTGCAAAGGATTCTGGGTAGCAGAATCTGGTCAGAGCCCCACAAGTGACCCCATCCTGGATTCCCCTAGGTCTCTAGTTTTCATAAATGCACAGGTTTGGTAGGTTTCCCTAGGGTCCGGCTGAGCTAGAGTCCAAAATCTACAGGTAGGCACTTTGCAAAAAACACCTCTGTTTTCTTTAAAAAAATCTTATGTGTCCACGTTGCATTTTGGGGCATTTCCTGTAGCGGGCGCTAGGCCTAGCCACACAAGTGAGGTATCATTTTTATCGGGAGACTTGAGGGAACAATGGGTCGATGGAAATTTGTGACTCCTCTCAGATTACAGAACTTTCTGTCACCAAAATGTGAGGAAAATGTGTTTTTTTAGCCAAAGTTTGAGGTTTGCAAAGGATTCTGGGTAACGGAACCTGGTCAGAGCCCCACAAGTCACCCCATCTTGGATTCCCCTAGGTCTCTAGTTTTAAAAAATGCACAGGTTTTGTAGGTTTCCCTAGGTGCCGGCTGAGTTAGAGGCCAAAATCTACAGGTAGGCACTTTGCAAAAAACACCTCTGTTTTCTTTAAAAAAATATGATGTGTCCATGTTACGTTTTTGGGGCATTTCTTGTCGCGGGCGCTAGGCCTACCCACACAAGTGAGGTATAATTTTTTTCGGGAGACTTGGGGGAACGCTGGGTGAAAGGAAATTTGTGGCTCCTCTCTGATTCCAGATCTTTCTGTCACAAAAATGTGAGGAAAATGTTTTCTTTTAGCTAAATTGTGAGGTTTGCAAAGGATTCTGGGTAACAGAACCTGGTCAGAGCCCCACAAGTCACCCCATCTTGGATTCCCCATGGTCATTAATTTTCAAAAATGCACAGGTTTGGTAGGTTTCCCTAGGTGCCGGCTGAGCTAGAGGCCAAAATCTACAGGTAGGCACTTTGCAAAAAACACCTCTGTTTTCTTTCAAAAAATGTGATGTGTCCACGTTGCGTTTTGGGGCAGTTCCTGTCGTGGGCGCTAGGCCTACCCACACAAGTGAGGTATCATTTTTATCGGGAGACTTGGGGGAACGCTGGGTGGAAGGAAATTTGTGGCTTCTCTCTGATTCCAGAACTTTCTGTCACCAAAATGTGAGCAAAATGTGTTTTTTTAGCCAAATTTTGAGGTTTGCAAAGGATTCCGGGTAACAGAACCTGGTCAGAGCCCCACAAGTAACTCCATCTTGAAATCCCCTAGGTCTCTAGTTTTCAAAAATGCACAGGTTTGGTAGGTTTCCCTAGGTGCCGGCTGAGCTAGAGGCCAAAATCTACAGGTAGGCACTTTGCAAAAAACACCTCTGTTTTCTTTAAAAAAATGTGATGTGTCCACGTTGCGTTTTGGGGCATTTCCTGTCGCGGGCGCTAGGCCTACCCACACAAGTGAGGTATCATTTTTATCGGGAGACTTGGGGGAACGCTGGGTGAAAGGAAATTTGTGGCTCCTCTCTGATTCCAGAACTTTCTGTCACCAAAATGTGAGGAAAATGTGTTTTGTTAGCTAAATTTTGAGGTTTGCAAAGGATTCTGGGTAGCAGAATCTGGTCAGAGCCCCACAAGTGACCCCATCCTGGATTCCCCTAGGTCTCTAGTTTTCATAAATGCACAGGTTTGGTAGGTTTCCCTAGGGTCCGGCTGAGCTAGAGGCCAAAATCTACAGGTAGGCACTTTGCAAAAAACACCTCTGTTTTCTTTAAAAAAATGTTATGTGTCCACGTTGCATTTTGGGGCATTTCCTGTAGCGGGCGCTAGGCCTAGCCACACAAGTGAGGTATCATTTTTATCGGGAGACTTGAGGGAACAATGGGTCGATGGAAATTTGTGACTCCTCTCAGATTACAGAACTTTCTGTCACCAAAATGTGAGGAAAATGTGTTTTTTTAGCCAAAGTTTGAGGTTTGCAAAGGATTCTGGGTAACGGAACCTGGTCAGAGCCCCACAAGTCACCCCATCTTGGATTCCCCTAGGTCTCTAGTTTTCAAAAATGCACAGGTTTTGTAGGTTTCCCTAGGTGCCGGCTGAGCTAGAGGCCAAAATCTACAGGTAGGCACTTTGCAAAAAACACCTCTGTTTTCTTTAAAAAAATATGATGCGTCCATGTTACGTTTTTGGGGCATTTCCTGTCGCGGGCGCTAGGCCTACCCACACAAGTGAGGTATAATTTTTTTCGGGAGACTTGGGGGAACGCTGGGTGAAAGGAAATTTGTGGCTCCTCTCTGATTCCAGATCTTTCTGTCACAAAAATGTGAGGAAAATGTTTTCTTTTAGCTAAATTGTGAGGTTTGCAAAGGATTCTGGGTAACAGAACCTGGTCAGAGGCCCACAAGTCACCCCATCTTGGATTCCCCATGGTCATTAATTTTCAAAAATGCACAGGTTTGGTAGGTTTCCCTAGGTGCCGGCTGAGCTAGAGGCCAAAATCTACAGGTAGGCACTTTGCAAAAAACACCTCTGTTTTCTTTAAAAAAATGTGATGTGTCCTTGTTGCGTTTTGGGGCCTTTCCTGTCACGGGGGCTAGGCCAACCCACACAAGTGAGGTATCATTTTTATTGGGAGACTTGTGGGAACGCTTGGTGGAAGGAAATTTGTGGCTCCTAGCTGATTCCAGAACTATCTGTCACCAAAATTTGAGGAAAACATGTTTTTTTAGCCAAGTTTTGAGGTTTGCAAAGGATTCTGGGTAACAGAACCTGGTCAGAGCCCCACAAGTCACCCCATCTTGGATTCCCCTAGGTCTCTAGATTTTTAAAAAATGCACAGGTTTGGTAGGTTTCCCTAGGTGCCGGCTGAGCTAGAGGCCAAAATCTACAGGTAGGCACTTTGCAAAAAACACCTCTGTTTTCTTTAAAAAATGTGATGTGTCCACGTTGCGTTTTGGGGCATTTCCTGTCGCGGGCGCTAGGCCTACCCACACAAGTGAGGTATAACTTTTATCGGGAGACTTGGGGTAACGCTGGGTGAAAGGAAATTCGTGGCTCCTCTCTGACTCCAGAACTTTCTGTCACCAAAATGTGAGGAAAATGTGTTTTGTTAGCTAAATTTTGAGGTTTGCAAAGGATTCTGGGTAGTAGAATCTGGTCAGAGCCCCACAAGTGACCCCATCCTGGATTCCCCTAGGTCTCTAGTTTTCATAAATGCACAGGTTTGGAAGGTTTCCCTAGGTGCCGGCTGAGCTAGAGGCGAAAATCTACAGGTAGGCAATTTGCAACAAACACCTCTGTTTTCTTAAAAAAAATATGATGTGTCCACGTTGCGTTTTAGGGCATTTCCTGTCGCGGGCGCTAGGCCTACCCACACAAGTGAGGTATCATTTTTTTCGGGATACTTGTGGGAACGCTGGGTGGAAGGAAATTTGTGGCTCCTCTCTGATTCCAGAACTTTCTGTCACAAAAATGTGAGGAAAATGTGTTTTTTTAGCTAAATTTTAAGGTTTGCAAAGGATTCTGGGTAACAGAACCTGGTCAGAGCCCCACAAGTCACCCCATCTTGGATTCCCCTAGGTCTCTAGGATTCATAAATGCACAGGTTTGGTAGGTTTCCCTAGGTGCCGGCTGAGCTAGAGGCCAAAATCTACAGGTAGGCACTTTGCAAAAATCACCTCTGTTTTCTTTCAAAAAATGTGATGTGTCCTTGTTGCGTTTTGGGGCCTTTCCTGTCACGGGGGCTAGGCCAACCCACACAAGTGAGGTATCATTTTTATTGGGAGACTTGTGGGAACGCTTGGTGGAAGGAAATTTGTGGCTCCTAGCTGATTCCAGAACTATCTGTCACCAAAATTTGAGGAAAACATGTTTTTTTAGCCAAGTTTTGAGGTTTGCAAAGGATTCTGGGTAACAGAACCTGGTCAGAGCCCCACAAGTCACCCCATCTTGGATTCCCCTAGGTCTCTAGATTTTTAAAAAATGCACAGGTTTGGTAGGTTTCCCTAGGTGCCGGCTGAGCTAGAGGCCAAAATCTACAGGTAGGCACTTTACAAAAAACACCTCTGTTTTCTTTAAAAAAAATGTGATGTGTCCATGTTGTGTTTTGGGGCATTTCCTGTCGCGGGCGCTAGGCCTACCCACACAAGTGAGGTATAATTTTTATCGGGAGACTTGGGGTAACGCTGGGTGAAAGGAAATTCGTGGCTCCTCTCTGACTCCAGAACTTTCTGTCACCAAAATGTGAGGAAAATGTGTTTTGTTAGCTAAATTTTGAGGTTTGCAAAGGATTCTGGGTAGTAGAATCTGGTCAGAGCCCCACAAGTGACCCCATCCTGGATTCCCCTAGGTCTCTAGTTTTCATAAATGCACAGGTTTGGAAGGTTTCCCTAGGTGCCGGCTGAGCTAGAGGCGAAAATCTACAGGTAGGCAATTTGCAACAAACACCTCTGTTTTCTTTAAAAAAATATGATGTGTCCACGTTGCGTTTTAGGGCATTTCCTGTCGCGGGCGCTAGGCCTACCCACACAAGTGAGGTATCATTTTTTTCGGGATACTTGTGGGAACGCTGGGTGGAAGGAAATTTGTGGCTCCGCTCTGATTCCAGAACTTTCTGTCACAAAAATGTGAGGAAAATGTGTTTTTTTAGCTAAATTTTAAGGTTTGCAAAGGATTCTGGGTAACAGAACCTGGTCAGAGCCCCACAAGTCACCCCATCTTGGATTCCCCTAGGTCTCTAGGATTCATAAATGCACAGGTTTGGTAGGTTTCCCTAGGTGCCGGCTGAGCTAGAGGCCAAAATCTACAGGTAGGCACTTTGCAAAAATCACCTCTGTTTTCTTTCAAAAAATGTGATGTGTCCACATTGCGTTTTGGGGCCTTTCCTGTCGCGGGCGCTAGGCCTCCCACACAAGTGAGGTATCATTTTTATTGGGATACTTGTGGGAACGCTGGGTGGAAGGAAATTTGTGGCTCCTCTCAGATTCCAGAACTTTCTGTCACCAAAATGTGAGGAAAACGTTTTTTTTTAGCCAAATGTTGAGGTTTGTAAAGGACTCTGGGTAACAGAACCTTGTCAGAGCCCCACAAGTCTCCCCATCTTGGATTCCCCTAGGTCTCTAGTTTTTTTAAAAAGCACAGGTTTCGTAGGTTTCCCTAGGTGCCGGCTGAGCTAGAGGCCAAAATCTACAGGTAGGCACTTTGCAAAAAACACCTCTGTTTTCTTTAAAAAAAATGTGATGTGTCCATGTTGTGTTTTGGGGCATTTCCTGTTGCGGGCGCTAGACCTACCCACACAAGTGAGGTATCATTTTCATCGGGAGACTTAGGGGAACGCTGGGTGGAAGGAAATTGGTGGCTCCTCACCGATTCCAGAACTTTGTGTCACCAAAATGTGAGGAAAATGTGTTTTTTTAGCCAAATTTTGAGGTTTGCAAAGGATTCTGGGTAACAGAACCTGGTCAGAGCCCCACCTGTCACCCCATCTTGGATTCCCCTAGGTCTCTAGTTTTTTAAAAAAGCACAGGTTTCGTAGGTTTCCCTAGGTGCCGGCTGAGCTAGAGGCCAAAATCTACAGGTAGGCACTTTGCAACAAACACCTCTGTTTTCTTTAAAAAAATGTGATGTGTCCACGTTGCGTTTTGGGGCATTTCCTGTCACAGGCGCTAGGCCTACCCACACAAGTAAGGTATCATTTTTATCGGGAGACTTGGGGGAACGCTGGGTGGAAGGCAATTTGTGGCTCCTCTCAGATTCCAGAACTTTCTGTCACCAAAATGTGAGGAAAACATTTTTTTTAGCCAAGTTTTGAGGTTTGCAAAGGATTCTGGGTAACAGAACCTGGTCAGAGCCCCACATGTCACCCCATTTTGGATTCCCCTAGGTCTCTACTTTTTAAAAATGCGCAGGTTTTATAGGTTTCCCTAGGTGCCGGCTGAGCTAGAGGCCAAAATCTACAGGTAGGCACTTTGCAAAAATCACCTCTGTTTTCTTTCAAAAAATGTGATGTGTCCACATTGCGTTTTGGGGCCTTTCCTGTCGCGGACGCTAGGCCTCCCACACAAGTGAGGTATCATTTTTATTGGGATACTTGTGGGAACGCTGGGTGGAAGGAAATTTGTGGCTCCTCTCAGATTCCAGAACTTTCTGTCACCAAAATGTGAGGAAAACGTTTTTTTTTAGCCAAATGTTGAGGTTTGTAAAGGACTCTGGGTAACAGAACCTGGTCAGAGCCCCACAAGTCTCCCCATCTTGGATTCCCCTAGGTCTCTAGTTTTTTTAAAAAGCACAGGTTTCGTAGGTTTCCCTAGGTGCCGGCTGAGCTAGAGGCCAAAATCTACAGGTAGGCACTTTGCAAAAAACACCTCTGTTTTCTTTAAAAAAAATGTGATGTGTCCATGTTGTGTTTTGGGGCATTTCCTGTTGCGGGCGCTAGACCTACCCACACAAGTGAGGTATCATTTTCATCGGGAGACTTAGGGGAACGCTGGGTAGAAGGAAATTGGTGGCTCCTCACCGATTCCAGAACTTTGTGTCACCAAAATGTGAGGAAAATGTGTTTTTTTAGCCAAATTTTGAGGTTTGCAAAGGATTCTGGGTAACAGAACCTGGTCAGAGCCCCACCTGTCACCCCATCTTGGATTCCCCTAGGTCTCTAGTTTTTAAAAAAAGCACAGGTTTCGTAGGTTTCCCTAGGTGCCGGCTGAGCTAGAGGCCAAAATCTACAGGTAGGCACTTTGCAACAAACACCTCTGTTTTCTTTAAAAAAATGTGATGTGTCCACGTTGCGTTTTGGGGCATTTCCTGTCACAGGCGCTAGGCCTACCCACACAAGTAAGGTATCATTTTTATCGGGAGACTTGGGGGAACGCTGGGTGGAAGGCAATTTGTGGCTCCTCTCAGATTCCAGAACTTTCTGTCACCAAAATGTGAGGAAAACATTTTTTTTAGCCAAGTTTTGAGGTTTGCAAAGGATTCTGGGTAAATGAACCTGGTCAGAGCCCCACATGTCACCCCATTTTGGATTCCCCTAGGTCTCTACTTTTTAAAAATGCGCAGGTTTTATAGGTTTCCCTAGGTGCCGGCTGAGCTAGAGGCCAAAATCTACAGGTATGCACTTTGCAAAAAACACCTCTGTTTTCTTTAAAAAAATGTGATGTGTCCACGTTGCGTTTTGGGGCATTTCTTGTTGCGGGCGCTAGGCCTAGCCAACCAAGTGAGGTATCATTTTTATAGGGAGACTTGGGGGAACGCTGGGTGAAAGGAAATTTGTGGCTCCTCTCTGATTCCAGAACTTTGTGTCACCAAAATGTGAGGAAATGTGTTTCTTTAGCCAAATTTTGAGGTTTGCAAAGGATTCTGGGTAACAGAACCTGGTCAGAACACCACATGTCACCCCATCTTGGATTCCCCTAGATCTCTAGTTTTTAAAAATGCACAGGTTTTGTAGGTTTCCCTAGGTGCCGGCTGAGCTAGAGGCCAAAATCAACAGCTAAGCACTTTGCAACAAACACCTCTGTTTTCTTTCAAAAAATGTGATGTGTCCACATTGCGTTTTGGGGCATTTCCTGTCACGGGCGCTAGGCCTACCCACACAAGTGAGGTATCATTTTTATCTGGAGACTTGGGGGAACGCTGGGTGGAAGGAAATTTGTGGCTCCTCTCTGATTCCAGATCTTTCTGTCACCAAAATGTGAGGAAATGTGGTTTTATTTAGCCACATTTTGAGGTTTGCAAAAGATTCAGGGTAACAGAACCTGGTCAGAGCACCACAAGTCACCCCATCCCCTGGATTCCCCTAGGTCTCTAGTTTTCAAAAATGCACAGGTTTGGTAGGATTCCCTAGGTGCCGGCTGAGCTAGAGGCCAAAATCTACTGGTAGGCACTTTGCAAAAAACACCTCTGTTTTCTTTAAAAAAATGTGATATGTCCACGTTGCGTTTTGGGGCAGTTCCTGTCGCGGGCGCTAGGCCTACCCGCACAAGTGAGGTATCATTTTTATCGGGAGACGTGGGGAAACGCTGGGTGGAAGGAAATTTGTGGCTTCTCTCTGATTCCAGAACTTTCTGTCACCAAAATGTGAGGAAAATGTGATTTTTTTGCCAAATTTTGAGGTTTGGAAAGGATTCCGGGTAACAGAACCTGGTCAGAGCCCCACAACTAACTCCATCTTGAAATCCCCTAGGTCTCTAGTTTTCAAAAATGCACAGGTTTGGTAGATTTCCCTAGGTGCCGGCTGAGCTAGAGGCCAAAATCTACAGGTAGGCACTTTGCAAAAAACACCTCTGTTTTCTTTAAAAAAATGTGATGTGTCCACATTGCGTTTTGGGGCATTTCCTGTCACGGGTGCTAGGCCTACCCACACAAGTGAGGTATCATTTTTATCGGGAGACTTGGGGGAACGCTGGGTGAAAGGAAATGTGTGGCTCCTCTCTGATTCCAGAAGTTTCTGTCACCAAAATGTGAGGAAAATTTGTTTTTTTAGCTAAATTTTGAGGTTTGCTAAATATTCAGGGTAACAGAACCTGGTCAGAGCACCACAAGTCACCCCATCCTGGATTCCCCTAGGTCTCTAGTTTAAAAAAATGCACAGGTTTGGTAGGTTTCCCTAGGTGCCGGCTGAGCTAGAGGCCAAAATCTACAGCTAGGCACTTTGCAACAAACACCTCTGTTTTCTTTCAAAAAATTTGATGTGTCCACGTTGCGTTTTGGGGCAGTTCCTGTCGCGGGCGGTAGGCCTACCCACACAAGTGAGGTATCATTTTTATCGGGAGACTTGGGGGAACGCTGGGTGAAAGGAAATGAGTGGCTCCTCTCTGATTCCAGAACTTTCTGTCACCAAAATGTGAGGAAAATGTGTTTTTTTAGCTAAATTTTGAGGTTTGCAAAGGATTCTGGGTAACAGAACCTGGTCAGAGCCCCAAAAGTCTCCCCATCCTGGATTCCCCTAGGTCTCTAGTTTAAAAAAATGCACAGGTTTGGTAGGATGTCCTAGGTGCCGGCTGAGCTAGAGGCCAAAATCTACAGGTAGGCACTTTGCAAAAATCACCTCTGTTTTCTTTCAAAAAATGTGATGTGTCCACATTGCGTTTTGGGGCCTTTCCTGTCGCGGGCGCTAGGCCTCCCACACAAGTGAGGTATCATTTTTATTGGGATACTTGTGGGAACGCTGGGTGGAAGGAAATTTGTGGCTCCTCTCAGATTCCAGAACTTTCTGTCACCAAAATGTGAGGAAAACGTTTTTTTTTTAGCCAAATGTTGAGGTTTGTAAAGGACTCTGGGTAACAGAACCTGGTCAGAGCCCCACAAGTCTCCCCATCTTGGATTCCCCTAGGTCTCTAGTTTTTTTAAAAAGCACAGGTTTCGTAGGTTTCCCTAGGTGCCGGCTGAGCTAGAGGCCAAAATCTACAGGTAGGCACTTTGCAAAAAACACCTCTGTTTTCTTTAAAAAAAATGTGATGTGTCCATGTTGTGTTTTGGGGCATTTCCTGTTGCGGGCGCTAGACCTACCCACACAAGTGAGGTATCATTTTCATCGGGAGACTTAGGGGAACGCTGGGTGGAAGGAAATTGGTGGCTCCTCACCGATTCCAGAACTTTGTGTCACCAAAATGTGAGGAAAATGTGTTTTTTTAGCCAAATTTTGAAGTTTGCAAAGGATTCTGGGTAACAGAACCTGGTCAGAGCCCCACCTGTCACCCCATCTTGGATTCCCCTAGGTCTCTAGTTTTTTTAAAAAGCACAGGTTTCGTAGGTTTCCCTAGGTGCCGGCTGAGCTAGAGGCCAAAATCTACAGGTAGGCACTTTGCAACAAACACCTCTGTTTTCTTTAAAAAAATGTGATGTGTCCACGTTGCGTTTTGGGGCATTTCCTGTCACAGGCGCTAGGCCTACCCACACAAGTAAGGTATCATTTTTATCGGGAGACTTGGGGGAACGCTGGGTGGAAGGCAATTTGTGGCTCCTCTCAGATTCCAGAACTTTCTGTCACCAAAATGTGAGGAAAACATTTTTTTTAGCCAAGTTTTGAGGTTTGCAAAGGATTCTGGGTAACAGAACCTGGTCAGAGCCCCACATGTCACCCCATTTTGGATTCCCCTAGGTCTCTACTTTTTAAAAATGCGCAGGTTTTATAGGTTTCCCTAGGTGCCGGCTGAGCTAGAGGCCAAAATCTACAGGTAGGCACTTTGCAAAAATCACCTCTGTTTTCTTTCAAAAAATGTGATGTGTCCACATTGCGTTTTGGGGCCTTTCCTGTCGCGGACGCTAGGCCTCCCACACAAGTGAGGTATCATTTTTATTGGGATACTTGTGGGAACGCTGGGTGGAAGGAAATTTGTGGCTCCTCTCAGATTCCAGAACTTTCTGTCACCAAAATGTGAGGAAAACGTTTTTTTTTAGCCAAATGTTGAGGTTTGTAAAGGACTCTGGGTAACAGAACCTGGTCAGAGCCCCACAAGTCTCCCCATCTTGGATTCCCCTAGGTCTCTAGTTTTTTTAAAAAGCACAGGTTTCGTAGGTTTCCCTAGGTGCCGGCTGAGCTAGAGGCCAAAATCTACAGGTAGGCACTTTGCAAAAAACACCTCTGTTTTCTTTAAAAAAAATGTGATGTGTCCATGTTGTGTTTTGGGGCATTTCCTGTTGCGGGCGCTAGACCTACCCACACAAGTGAGGTATCATTTTCATCGGGAGACTTAGGGGAACGCTGGGTGGAAGGAAATTGGTGGCTCCTCACCGATTCCAGAACTTTGTGTCACCAAAATGTGAGGAAAATGTGTTTTTTTAGCCAAATTTTGAGGTTTGCAAAGGATTCTGGGTAACAGAACCTGGTCAGAGCCCCACCTGTCACCCCATCTTGGATTCCCCTAGGTCTCTAGTTTTTTAAAAAAGCACAGGTTTCGTAGGTTTCCCTAGGTGCCGGCTGAGCTAGAGGCCAAAATCTACAGGTAGGCACTTTGCAACAAACACCTCTGTTTTCTTTAAAAAAATGTGATGTGTCCACGTTGCGTTTTGGGGCATTTCCTGTCACAGGCGCTAGGCCTACCCACACAAGTAAGGTATCATTTTTATCGGGAGACTTGGGGGAACGCTGGGTGGAAGGCAATTTGTGGCTCCTCTCAGATTCCAGAACTTTCTGTCACCAAAATGTGAGGAAAACATTTTTTTTAGCCAAGTTTTGAGGTTTGCAAAGGATTCTGGGTAAATGAACATGGTCAGAGCCCCACATGTCACCCCATTTTGGATTCCCCTAGGTCTCTACTTTTTAAAAATGCGCAGGTTTTATAGGTTTCCCTAGGTGCCGGCTGAGCTAGAGGCCAAAATCTACAGGTATGCACTTTGCAAAAAACACCTCTGTTTTCTTTAAAAAAATGTGATGTGTCCACGTTGCGTTTTGGGGCATTTCTTGTTGCGGGCGCTAGGCCTAGCCAACCAAGTGAGGTATCATTTTTATAGGGAGACTTGGGGGAACGCTGGGTGAAAGGAAATTTGTGGCTCCTCTCTGATTCCAGAACTTTGTGTCACCAAAATGTGAGGAAATGTGTTTCTTTAGCCAAATTTTGAGGTTTGCAAAGGATTCTGGGTAACAGAACCTGGTCAGAACACCACATGTCACCCCATCTTGGATTCCCCTAGATCTCTAGTTTTTAAAAATGCACAGGTTTTGTAGGTTTCCCTAGGTGCCGGCTGAGCTAGAGGCCAAAATCAACAGCTAAGCACTTTGCAACAAACACCTCTGTTTTCTTTCAAAAAATGTGATGTGTCCACATTGCGTTTTGGGGCATTTCCTGTCACGGGCGCTAGGCCTACCCACACAAGTGAGGTATCATTTTTATCGGGAGACTTGGGGGAACGCTGGGTGGAAGGAAATTTGTGGCTCCTCTCTGATTCCAGATCTTTCTGTCACCAAAATGTGAGGAAATGTGGTTTTATTTAGCCACATTTTGAGGTTTGCAAAAGATTCAGGGTAACAGAACCTGGTCAGAGCACCACAAGTCACCCCATCCCCTGGATTCCCCTAGGTCTCTAGTTTTCAAAAATGCACAGGTTTGGTAGGATTCCCTAGGTGCCGGCTGAGCTAGAGGCCAAAATCTACTGGTAGGCACTTTGCAAAAAACACCTCTGTTTTCTTTAAAAAAATGTGATATGTCCACGTTGCGTTTTGGGGCAGTTCCTGTCGCGGGCGCTAGGCCTACCCACACAAGTGAGGTATCATTTTTATCGGGAGACGTGGGGAAACGCTGGGTGGAAGGAAATTTGTGGCTTCTCTCTGATTCCAGAACTTTCTGTCACCAAAATGTGAGGAAAATGTGATTTTTTTGCCAAATTTTGAGGTTTGGAAAGGATTCCGGGTAACAGAACCTGGTCAGAGCCCCACAACTAACTCCATCTTGAAATCCCCTAGGTCTCTAGTTTTCAAAAATGCACAGGTTTGGTAGATTTCCCTAGGTGCCGGCTGAGCTAGAGGCCAAAATCTACAGGTAGGCACTTTGCAAAAAACACCTCTGTTTTCTTTCAAAAAATGTGATGTGTCCACATTGCGTTTTGGGGCATTTCCTGTCACGGGTGCTAGGCCTACCCACACAAGTAAGGTATCATTTTTATCGTGAGACTTGGGGGAACGCTGGGTGGAAGGCAATTTGTGGCTCCTCTCAGATTCCAGAACTTTCTGTCACCAAAATGTGAGGAAAACATTTTTTTTAGCCAAGTTTTGAGGTTTGCAAAGGATTCTGGGTAACAGAACCTGGTCAGAGCCCCACATGTCACCCCATTTTGGATTCCCCTAGGTCTCTACTTTTTAAAAATGCGCAGGTTTTATAGGTTTCCCTAGGTGCCGGCTGAGCTAGAGGCCAAAATCTACAGGTAGGCACTTTGCAAAAATCACCTCTGTTTTCTTTCAAAAAATGTGATGTGTCCACATTGCGTTTTGGGGCCTTTCCTGTCGCGGACGCTAGGCCTCCCACACAAGTGAGGTATCATTTTTATTGGGATACTTGTGGGAACGCTGGGTGGAAGGAAATTTGTGGCTCCTCTCAGATTCCAGAACTTTCTGTCACCAAAATGTGAGGAAAACGTTTTTTTTTAGCCAAATGTTGAGGTTTGTAAAGGACTCTGGGTAACAGAACCTGGTCAGAGCCCCACAAGTCTCCCCATCTTGGATTCCCCTAGGTCTCTAGTTTTTTTAAAAAGCACAGGTTTCGTAGGTTTCCCTAGGTGCCGGCTGAGCTAGAGGCCAAAATCTACAGGTAGGCACTTTGCAAAAAACACCTCTGTTTTCTTTAAAAAAAATGTGATGTGTCCATGTTGTGTTTTGGGGCATTTCCTGTTGCGGGCGCTAGACCTACCCACACAAGTGAGGTATCATTTTCATCGGGAGACTTAGGGGAACGCTGGGTGGAAGGAAATTGGTGGCTCCTCACCGATTCCAGAACTTTGTGTCACCAAAATGTGAGGAAAATGTGTTTTTTTAGCCAAATTTTGAGGTTTGCAAAGGATTCTGGGTAACAGAACCTGGTCAGAGCCCCACCTGTCACCCCATCTTGGATTCCCCTAGGTCTCTAGTTTTTTAAAAAAGCACAGGTTTCGTAGGTTTCCCTAGGTGCCGGCTGAGCTAGAGGCCAAAATCTACAGGTAGGCACTTTGCAACAAACACCTCTGTTTTCTTTAAAAAAATGTGATGTGTCCACGTTGCGTTTTGGGGCATTTCCTGTCACAGGCGCTAGGCCTACCCACACAAGTAAGGTATCATTTTTATCGGGAGACTTGGGGGAACGCTGGGTGGAAGGCAATTTGTGGCTCCTCTCAGATTCCAGAACTTTCTGTCACCAAAATGTGAGGAAAACATTTTTTTTAGCCAAGTTTTGAGGTTTGCAAAGGATTCTGGGTAAATGAACATGGTCAGAGCCCCACATGTCACCCCATTTTGGATTCCCCTAGGTCTCTACTTTTTAAAAATGCGCAGGTTTTATAGGTTTCCCTAGGTGCCGGCTGAGCTAGAGGCCAAAATCTACAGGTATGCACTTTGCAAAAAACACCTCTGTTTTCTTTAAAAAAATGTGATGTGTCCACGTTGCGTTTTGGGGCATTTCTTGTTGCGGGCGCTAGGCCTAGCCAACCAAGTGAGGTATCATTTTTATAGGGAGACTTGGGGGAACGCTGGGTGAAAGGAAATTTGTGGCTCCTCTCTGATTCCAGAACTTTGTGTCACCAAAATGTGAGGAAATGTGTTTCTTTAGCCAAATTTTGAGGTTTGCAAAGGATTCTGGGTAACAGAACCTGGTCAGAACACCACATGTCACCCCATCTTGGATTCCCCTAGATCTCTAGTTTTTAAAAATGCACAGGTTTTGTAGGTTTCCCTAGGTGCCGGCTGAGCTAGAGGCCAAAATCAACAGCTAAGCACTTTGCAACAAACACCTCTGTTTTCTTTCAAAAAATGTGATGTGTCCACATTGCGTTTTGGGGCATTTCCTGTCACGGGCGCTAGGCCTACCCACACAAGTGAGGTATCATTTTTATCGGGAGACTTGGGGGAACGCTGGGTGGAAGGAAATTTGTGGCTCCTCTCTGATTCCAGATCTTTCTGTCACCAAAATGTGAGGAAATGTGGTTTTATTTAGCCACATTTTGAGGTTTGCAAAAGATTCAGGGTAACAGAACCTGGTCAGAGCACCACAAGTCACCCCATCCCCTGGATTCCCCTAGGTCTCTAGTTTTCAAAAATGCACAGGTTTGGTAGGATTCCCTAGGTGCCGGCTGAGCTAGAGGCCAAAATCTACTGGTAGGCACTTTGCAAAAAACACCTCTGTTTTCTTTAAAAAAATGTGATATGTCCACGTTGCGTTTTGGGGCAGTTCCTGTCGCGGGCGCTAGGCCTACCCACACAAGTGAGGTATCATTTTTATCGGGAGACGTGGGGAAACGCTGGGTGGAAGGAAATTTGTGGCTTCTCTCTGATTCCAGAACTTTCTGTCACCAAAATGTGAGGAAAATGTGATTTTTTTGCCAAATTTTGAGGTTTGGAAAGGATTCCGGGTAACAGAACCTGGTCAGAGCCCCACAACTAACTCCATCTTGAAATCCCCTAGGTCTCTAGTTTTCAAAAATGCACAGGTTTGGTAGATTTCCCTAGGTGCCGGCTGAGCTAGAGGCCAAAATCTACAGGTAGGCACTTTGCAAAAAACACCTCTGTTTTCTTTAAAAAAATGTGATGTGTCCACATTGCGTTTTGGGGCATTTCCTGTCACGGGTGCTAGGCCTACCCACACAAGTGAGGTATCATTTTTATCGGGAGACTTGGGGGAACGCTGGGTGAAAGGAAATGTGTGGCTCCTCTCTGATTCCAGAAGTTTCTGTCACCAAAATGTGAGGAAAATTTGTTTTTTTAGCTAAATTTTGAGGTTTGCTAAATATTCAGGGTAACAGAACCTGGTCAGAGCACCACAAGTCACCCCATCCTGGATTCCCCTAGGTCTCTAGTTTAAAAAAATGCACAGGTTTGGTAGGTTTCCCTAGGTGCCGGCTGAGCTAGAGGCCAAAATCTACAGCAAGGCACTTTGCAACAAACACCTCTGTTTTCTTTCAAAAAATTTGATGTGTCCACGTTGCGTTTTGGGGCAGTTCCTGTCGCGGGCGGTAGGCCTACCCACACAAGTGAGGTATCATTTTTATCGGGAGACTTGGGGGAACGCTGGGTGAAAGGAAATGAGTGGCTCCTCTCTGATTCCAGAACTTTCTGTCACCAAAATGTGAGGAAAATGTGTTTTTTTAGCTAAATTTTGAGGTTTGCAAAGGATTCTGGGTAACAGAACCTGGTCAGAGCCCCAAAAGTCTCCCCATCCTGGATTCCCCTAGGTCTCTAGTTTAAAAAAATGCACAGGTTTGGTAGGATGTCCTAGGTGCCGGCTGAGCTAGAGGCCAAAATCTACTGGTAGGCACTTTGCAAAAAACACCTCGGTTTTCTTTAAAAAAAAATGTGATGTGTCCACGTTGCGTTTTGGGGCAGTTCCTGTCGCGGGCGCTAGGCCTACCCACACAAGTGAGGTATCATTTTTATCGGGAGACTTGGGGGAACGCTGGGTGGAAGGAAATTTGTGGCTTCTCTCTGATTCCAGAACTTTCTGTCACCAAAATGTGAGGAAAATGTGATTTTTTTGCCAAATTTTGAGGTTTGGAAAGGATTCCGGGTAACAGAACCTGGTCAGAGCCCCACAACTAACTCCATCTTGAAATCCCCTAGGTCTCTAGTTTTCAAAAATGCACAGGTTTGGTAGGTTTCCCTAGGTGCCGGCTGAGCTAGAGGCCAAAATCTACAGGTAGGCACTTTGCAAAAAACACCTCTGTTTTCTTTCAAAAAATGTGATGTGTCCACATTGCGTTTTGGGGCATTTCCTGTCACGGGTGCTAGGCCTACCCACACAAGTGAGGTATCATTTTTATCGGGAGACTTGGGGGAACGCTGGGTGAAAGGAAATGTGTGGCTCCTCTCTGATTCCAGAAGTTTCTGTCACCAAAATGTGAGGAAAATTTGTTTTTTTAGCTAAATTTTGAGGTTTGCTAAATATTCAGGGTAACAGAACCTGGTCAGAGCACCACAAGTCACCCCATCCTGGATTCCCCTAGGTCTCTAGTTTAAAAAAATGCACAGGTTTGGTAGGTTTCCCTAGGTGCCGGCTGAGCTAGAGGCCAAAATCTACAGCAAGGCACTTTGCAACAAACACCTCTGTTTTCTTTCAAAAAATTTGATGTGTCCACGTTGCGTTTTGGGGCAGTTCCTGTCGCGGGCGGTAGGCCTACCCACACAAGTGAGGTATCATTTTTATCGGGAGACTTGGGGGAACGCTGGGTGAAAGGAAATGAGTGGCTCCTCTCTGATTCCAGAACTTTCTGTCACCAAAATGTGAGGAAAATGTGTTTTTTTAGCTAAATTTTGAGGTTTGCAAAGGATTCTGGGTAACAGAACCTGGTCAGAGCCCCAAAAGTCTCCCCATCCTGGATTCCCCTAGGTCTCTAGTTTAAAAAAATGCACAGGTTTGGTAGGATGTCCTAGGTGCCGGCTGAGCTAGAGGCCAAAATCTACTGGTAGGCACTTTGCAAAAAACACCTCGGTTTTCTTTAAAAAAAAATGTGATGTGTCCACGTTGCGTTTTGGGGCAGTTCCTGTCGCGGGCGCTAGGCCTACCCACACAAGTGAGGTATCATTTTTATCGGGAGACTTGGGGGAACGCTGGGTGGAAGGAAATTTGTGGCTTCTCTCTGATTCCAGAACTTTCTGTCACCAAAAGGTGAGGAAAATGTGTTTTTTTAGCCAAATTTTGAGGTTTGCAAAGGATTCCGGGTAACAGAACCTGGTCAGAGCGCCACTAGTAACTCCATCTTGAAATCCCCTAGGTCTCTAGTTTTCAAAAATGCACAGGTTTGGTAGGTTTCCCTAGGTGCCGGCTGAGCTAGAGGCCAAAATCTACAGGTAGGCACTTTGCAACAAACACCTCTGTTTTCTTTAAAAAAATGTGATGTGTCCACGTTGCGTTTTGGGGCATTCCCTGTCGCGGGCGGTAGGCCTACCCACACAAGTGAGGTATCATTTTTATCGGGAGACTTGGGGGAACGCTGGGTGAAAGGAAATTTGTGGCTCCTCTCTGATTCCAGAACTTTCTGTCACCAAAATGTGATGAAAATGTGTTTTTTTAGCTAAATTTTGAGGTTTGCAAAGGATTCTGGGTAACAGAACCTGGTCAGAGCCCCACAAGTCTCCCCATCCTGGATTCCCCTAGGTCTCTAGTTTAAAAAAATGCACAGGTTTGGTAGGATGTCCTAGGTGCCGGCTGAGCTAGAGGCCAAAATCTACTGGTAGGCACTTTGCAAAAAACACCTCAGTTTTCTTTAAAAAAAAATGTGATGTGTCCACGTTGCGTTTTGGGGCAGTTCCTGTCGCGGGCGCTAGGCCTACCCACACAAGTGAGGTATCATTTTTATCGGGAGACTTGGGGGAACGCTGGGTGGAAGGAAATTTGTGGCTTCTCTCTGATTCCAGAACTTTCTGTCACCAAAAGGTGAGGAAAATGTATTTTTTTAGCCAAATTTTGAGGTTTGCAAAGGATTCTGGGTAACAGAACCTGGTCAGAGCCCCACAAGTCACCCCATCTTGGATTCCCCTAGGTCTTTAATTTTCAAAAATGCACAGGTTTGGTAGGTTTCCCTAGGTGCCGGCTGAGCTAGAGGCCAAAATCTACAGGTAGGCCCTTTGCAAAAAACACCTCTGTTTTCTTTAAAAAAATGTGATGTGTCCACGTTGCGTTTTGGGGCATTCCCTGTCGCGGGAGGTAGGCGTACCCACACAAGTGAGGTATCATTTTTATCGGGAGACTTGGGGGAACGCTGGGTGAAAGGAAATTTGTGGCTCCTCTCTGATTCCAGAACTTTCTGTCACCTAAATGTGAGGAAAATTTGTTTTTTTAGCTAAATTTTGAGGTTTGCAAAGGATTCTGGGTAACAGAACCTGGTCAGAGCCCCACAAGTCACCCCATCTTGGATTCCCCTAGGTCTTTAATTTTCAAAAATGCACAGGTTTGGTAGGTTTCCCTAGGTGCCGGCTGAGCTAGAGGCCAAAATCTACAGGTAGGCCCTTTGCAAAAAACACCTCTGTTTTCTTTAAAAAAATGTGATGTGTCCACGTTGCGTTTTGGGGCATTCCCTGTCGCGGGCGGTAGGCCTACCCACACAAGTGAGGTATAATTTTTATCGGGAGACTTGGGGGAACGCTGGGTGAAAGGAAATTTGTGGCTCCTCTCTGATTCCAGAACTTTCTGTCACCAAAATGTGAGGAAAATGTGTTTTTTTAGCTAAATTTTGAGGTTTGTAAAGGATTCTGGGTAACAGAACCTGGTCAGAGCCCCACAAGTCTCCCCATCCTGGATTCCCCTAGGTCTCTAGTTTAAAAAAATGCACAGGTTTGGTAGGATGTCCTAGGTGCCGGCTGAGCTAGAGGCCAAAATCTACTGGTAGGCACTTTGCAAAAAACACCTCGGTTTTCTTTAAAAAAAAATGTGATGTGTCCACGTTGCGTTTTGGGGCAGTTCCTGTCGCGGGCGCTAGGCCTACCCACACAAGTGAGGTATCATTTTTATCGGGAGACTTGGGGGAACGCTGGGTGGAAGGAAATTTGTGGCTTCTCTCTGATTCCAGAACTTTCTGTCACCAAAAGGTGAGGAAAATTTGTTGTTTAAGCCAAATTTTGAGGTTTGCAAAGGATTCCGGGTAACAGAACCTGGTCAGAGCGCCACAAGTAACTCCATCTTGAAATCCCCTAGGTCTCTAGTTTTCAAAAATGCACAGGTTTGGTAGGTTTCCCTAGGTGCCGGCTGAGCTAGAGGCCAAAATCTACAGGTAGGCACTTTGCAAAAAACACCTCTGTTTTCTTTAAAAAAATGTGATGTGTCCACGTTGCGTTTTGGGGCATTCCCTGTCGCGGGCGCTAGGCCTACCCACACAAGTGAGGTATCATTTTTATTGGGAGACTTGGGGGAACGCTGGGTGAAAGGAAATTTGTGGCTCCTCTCTGATTCCAGAACATTCTGTCACCAAAATGTGAGGAAAATTTGTTTTTTTTAGCCAAAGTTTGAGGTTTGCAAAGGATTCTGGGTAACGGAACCTGGTCAGAGCACCACAAGTCACCCCATCTTGGATTCCCCTAGGTCTCTAGTTTTAAAAAATGCACAGGTTTTGTAGGTTTCCCTAGGTGCCGGCTGAGCTAGAGGCCAAAATCTACAGGTAGGCACTTTGCAAAAAACACCTCTGTTTACTTTAAAAAAATATGATGTGTCCACGTTGCGTTTTGGGGCATTTCCTGTCGCAGGCGCTAGGCCTACCCACACAAGTGAGGTATCATTTTTTTCGGGAGACTTGGGGGAACGCTGGGTGAAAGGAAATTTGTGGCTCCTCTCTGATTCCAGATCTTTCTGTCACAAAAATGTGAGGAAAATGTATTTTTTTAGCTAAATTTTGAGGTTTGCAAAGGATTCTGGGTAACAGAACCTGGTCAGAGCCCCACAAGTCACCCCATCTTGGATTCCCCTAGGTCTTTAATTTTCAAAAATGCACAGGTTTGGTAGGTTTCCCTAGGTGCCGGCTGAGCTAGAGGCCAAAATCTACAGGTAGGCCCTTTGCAAAAAACACCTCTGTTTTCTTTTAAAAAATGTGATGTGTCCATGTTGCGTTTTGGGGCCTTTCCTGTCACGGGGGCTAGGCCTACCCACACAAGTGAGGTATCATTTTTATTGGGAGACTTGTGGGAACGCTGGGTGGAAGGAAATTTGTGGCTCCTAGCTGATTCCAGAACTTTCTGTCACCAAAATTTGAGGAAAACATGTTTTTTTAGCCAAGTTTTGAGGTTTGCAAAGGATTCTGGGTAACAGAACCTGGTCAGAGCCCCACAAGTCACCCCATCTTGGATTCCCCTAGGTCTCTAGATTTTTAAAAAATGCACAGCTTTGGTAGGTTTCCCTAGGTGCCGGCTGAGATAGAGGCCAAAATCTACAGGTAGGCACTTTGCAAAAAACACCTCTGTTTTCTTTAAAATAATATGATGTGTCCACGTTGCGTTTTTGGGGCATTTCCTGTTGCGGGCGCTAGGCCTACCCACACAAGTGATGTATAATTTTTTTCGGGAGACTTGGGGGAACGCTGGGTGAAAGGAAATTTGTGTCTCCTCTCTGATTCCAGATCTTTCTGTCACAAAAATGTGAGGAAAATGTTTTCTTTTAGCTAAATTGTGAGGTTTGCAAAGGATTCTGGGTAACAGAACCTGGTCAGAGCCCCACAAGTCACCCCATCTTGGATTCCCCTAGGTCTTTAATTTTCAAAAATGCACAGGTTTGGTAGGTTTCCCTATTTGCCGGCTGAGCTAGAGGCCAAAATCTACTTTGCAAAAAACACCTCTTTGCAAAAAACACCTCTGTTTTCTTTAAAAAAATGTGATGTGTCCATGTTTCGTTTTGGGGCCTTTCCTGTCACGGGGGCTAGGCCTACCCACACAAGTGAGGTATCATTTTTATTGGGAGACTTGTGGGAACGCTGGGTGGAAGGAAATTTGTCGCTCCTAGCTGATTCCAGAACTTTCTGTCACCAAAATTTGAGGAAAACATGTTTTTTTAGCCAAGTTTTGAGGTTTGCCAAGGATTCTGGGTAACAGAACCTGGTCAGAGCCCCACAAGTCACCCCATCTTGGATTCCCCTAGGTCTCTAGATTTTTAAAAAATGCACAGGTTTGGTAGCTTTCCCTACGTGCCGGCTGAGATAGAGGCCAAAATCTACAGGTAGGCACTTTGCAAAAAAAAACTCTGTTTTCTTTCAAAAAATGTGATGTAATCACGTTGCGTTTTGGGGCAGTTCCTCTCGCGGGCGCTAGGCCTACCCACACAAGTGAGGTATCATTTTTATCGGGAGACTTGGGGGAACGCTGGGTGGAAGGAAATTTGTGGCTTCTCTCTGATTTCAGAACTTTGTGTCACCAAAAAATGAGGAAAATGTGTTTTTTCAGCCAAATTTTGAGGTTTGCAAAAGATTCTGGGTAACAGAACCTGGTCAGAGCCCCACAAGTCACCCCATCCTGGATTCCCCTAGGTCTCTAGTTTTAAAAAATGCACAGGTTTGGTAGGTTTCCCTAGGTGCCGGCTGAGCTAGAGGCCAAAATCTACAGGTAGGCACTTTGCAAAAAAGACCTCTGTTTTCTTTAAAAAAATGTGATGTGTCCACGTTGCGTTTTGGGGCATTTCCTGTCGCGGGCGCTAGGCCTACCCACACAAGTGAGGTATCATTTTTATCGGGAGACTTGGGGGAACGCTGGGTGAAAGGAAATTCGTGGCTCCTCTCTGACTCCAGAACTTTCTGTCACCAAAATGTGAGGAAAATGTGTTTTGTTAGCTAAATTTTGAGGTTTGCAAAGGATTCTGGGTAGTAGAATCTGGTCAGAGCCCCACAAGTGACCCCATCCTGGATTCCCCTAGGTCTCTCGTTTTCATAAATGCACAGGTTTGGAAGGTTTCCCTAGGTGCCGGCTGAGCTAGAGGCGAAAATCTACAGGTAGGCACTTTGCAACAAACACCTCTGTTTTCTTAAAAAAAATATGATGTGTCCATGTTGCGTTTTAGGGCATTTCCTGTCGCGGGCGCTAGGCCTACCCACACAAGTGAGGTATCATTTTTTTCGGGATACTTGTGGGAACGCTGGGTGGAAGGAAATTTGTGGCTCCTCTCTGATTCCAGAACTTTCTGTCACAAAAATGTGAGGAAAATGTGTTTTTTTAGCTAAATTTTGGGGTTTGCAAAGGATTCTGGGTAACAGAACCTGGTCAGAGCCCCACAAGTCACCCCATCTTGGATTCCCCTAGGTCTCTAGGATTCATAAATGCACAGGTTTGGTAGGTTTCCCTAGGTGCCGGCTGAGCTAGAGGCCAAAATCTACTGTTAGGCACTTTGCAAAAAACAGCTCTGTTTTCTTTCAAAAAATGTGATATGTCCACCTTGCTTTTTGGGGCAGTTTCTGTCGCGGGCGCTAGGCCTACCCACACAAGTGAGGTATCATTTTTATCGGGAGACTTGGGGGAACGCTGGGTGGAAGGAAATTTGTGGCTTCTCTCTGATTCCAGAACTTTCGGTCACCAAAATGTGAGGAAAATGTGATTTTTTTGCCAAATTTTGAGGTTTGGAAAGGATTCCGGGTAACAGAACCTGGTCAGAGCCCCACAACTAACTCCATCTTGAAATCCCCTAGGTCTCTAGTTTTCAAAAATGCACAGGTTTGGTAGGTTTCCCTAGGTGCCGGCTGAGCTAGAGGCCAAAATCTACAGGTAGGCACTTTGCAAAAAACACCTCTGTTTTCTTTCAAAAAATGTGATGTGTCCACATTGCGTTTTGGGGCATTTCCTGTCACGGGCGCTAGGCCTACCCACACAAGTGAGGTATCATTTTTATCGGGAGACTTGGGGGAACGCTGGGTGAAAGGAAATGTGTGGCTCCTCTCTGATTCCAGAAGTTTCTGTCACCAAAATGTGAGGAAAATGTGTTTTGTTAGCTAAGTTTTGAGGTTTGCAAAGGATTCTGGGTAGCAGAATCTAGTCGGAGCCCCACAAGTGACCCCATCCTGGATTCCCCTAGGTCTCTAGTTTTCATAAATGCACAGGTTTGGTAGGTTTCCCTAGGGTCCGGCTGAGCTAGAGGCCAAAATCTACAGGTAGGCACTTTGCAAAAAACACCTCTGTTTTCTTTAAAAAAATGTTATGTGTCCACGTTGCATTTTGGGGCATTTCCTGTAGCGGGCGCTAGGCCTAGCCACACAAGTGAGGTATCATTTTTATCGGGAGACTTGAGGGAACAAAGGGTGGATGGAAATTTGTGACTCCTCTCAGATTACAGAACTTTCTGTCACCAAAATGTGAGGAAAATGTGTTTTTTTAGCCAAAGTTTGAGGTTTGCAAAGGATTCTGGGTAACGGAACCTGGTCAGAGCCCCACAAGTCACCCCATCTTGGATTCCCCTAGGTCTCTAGTTTTCAAAAATGCACAGGTTTTGTAGGTTTCCCTAGGTGCCGGCTGAGCTACAGGCCAAAATCTACAGGTAGGCACTTTGCAAAAAACACCTCTGTTTTCTTTAAAAAAATATGATGTGTCCACGTTACGTTTTTGGGGCATTTCCTGTTGCGGGCGCTAGGCCTACCCACACAAGTGAGGTATAATTTTTTTCGGGAGACTTGGGGGAACGCTGGGTGAAAGGAAATTTGTGGCTCCTCTCTGATTCCAGATCTTTCTGTCACAAAAATGTGAGGAAAATGTTTTCTTTTAGCTAAATTGTGAGGTTTGCAAAGGATTCTGGGTAACAGAACCTGGTCAGAGCCCCACAAGTCACCCCATCTTGGATTCCCCATGGTCATTAATTTTCAAAAATGCACAGGTTTGGTAGGTTTCCCTGGGTGCCGGCTGAGCTAGAGGCCAAAATCTACAGGTAGGCACTTTGCAAAAAACACCTCTGTTTTCTTTCAAAAAATGTGATGTGTCCATGTTGCGTTTTGGGGCCTTTCCTGTCACGGGGGCTAGGCCAACCCACACAAGTGAGGTATCATTTTTATTGGGAGACTTGTGGGAACGCTGGGTGGAAGGAAATTTGTGGCTCCCAGCTGATTCCAGAACTATCTGTCACCAAAATTTGAGGAAAACATGTTTTTTTAGCCAAGTTTTGAGGTTTGCAAAGGATTCTGGGTAACAGAACCTGGTCAGAGCCCCACAAGTCACCCCATCTTGGATTCCCCTAGGTCTCTAGATTTTTAAAAAATGCACAGGTTTGGTAGGTTTCCCTTGGTGCCGGCTGAGATAGAGGCCAAAATCTACAGGTAGGCACTTTGCAAAAAACACCTCTGTTTTCTTTAAAAAAATGTGATGTGTCCACGTTGCATTTTGGGGCATTTCCTGTCGCGGGCGCTAGGCCTACCCACACAAGTGAGGTATCATTTTTATCGGGAGACTTGGGGTAACGCTGGGTGAAAGGAAATTCGTGGCTCCTCTCTGACTCCAGAACTTTCTGTCACCAAAATGTGAGGAAAATGTGTTTTGTTAGCTAAATTTTGAGGTTTGCAAAGGATTCTGGGTAGTAGAATCTGGTCAGAGCCCCACAAGTGACCCCATCCTGGATTCCCCTAGGTCTCTAGTTTTCATAAATGCACAGGTATGGAAGGTTTCCCTAGGTGCCGGCTGAGCTAGAGGCCAAAATCTACTGGTAGGCACTTTGCAAAAAACACCTCTGTTTTCTTTAAAAAAATGTGATATGTCCACGTTGCTTTTTGGGGCAGTTTCTGTCGCGGGCGCTAGGCCTACCCACACAAGTGAGGTATCATTTTTATCGGGAGACTTGGGGGAACGCTGGGTGGAAGGAAATTTGTGGCTTCTCTCTGATTCCAGAACTTTCTGTCACCAAAATGTGAGGAAAATGTGATTTTTTTGCCAAATTTTGAGGTTTGGAAAGGATTCCGGGTAACCGAACCTGGTCAGAGCCCCACAACTAACTCCATCTTGAAATCCCCTAGGTCTCTAGTTTTAAAAAATGCACAGGTTTGGTAGGTTTCCCTAGGTGCCGGCTGAGCTAGAGGCCAAAATCTACAGGTAGGAACTTTGCAAAAAACACCTCTGTTTTCTTTCAAAAAATGTGATGTGTCCACATTGCGTTTTGGGGCATTTCCTGTCACGGGCGCTAGGCCTACCCACACAAGTGAGGTATCATTTTTATCGGGAGACTTGGGGGAACGCTGGGTGAAAGGAAATGTGTGGCTCCTCTCTGATTCCAGAAGTTTCTGTCACCAAAATGTGAGGAAAATGTGTTTTTTAGCAAAATTTTGAGGTTTGCAAAGGATTCTGGGTAGCAGAATCTGGTCAGAGCCCCACAAGTGACCCCATCCTGGATTCCCCTAGGTCTCTAGTTTTCATAAATGCACAGGTTTGGTAGGTTTCCCTAGGGTCCGGCTGAGCTAGAGGCCAAAATCTACAGGTAGGCACTTTGCAAAAAACACCTCTGTTTTCTTTAAAAAAATGTTATGTGTCCACGTTGCATTTTGGGGCATTTCCTGTAGCGGGCGCTAGGCCTAGCCACACAAGTGAGGTATCATTTTTATCGGGAGACTTGAGGGAACAAAGGGTGGATGGAAATTTGTGACTCCTCTCAGATTACAGAACTTTCTGTCACCAAAATGTGAGGAAAATGTGTTTTTTTAGCCAAAGTTTGAGGTTTGCAAAGGATTCTGGGTAACGGAACCTGGTCAGAGCCCCACAAGTCACCCCATCTTGGATTCCCCTAGGTCTCTAGTTTTAAAAAATGCACAGGTTTTGTAGGTTTCCCTAGGTGCCGGCTGAGCTAGAGGCCAAAATCTACAGGTAGGCACTTTGCAAAAAACACCTCTGTTTTCTTTAAAAAAATATGATGTGTCCACATTACGTTTTTGGGGCATTTCCTGTCGCGGGCGCTAGGCCTACCCACACAAGTGAGGTATAATTTTTTTCGGGAGACTTGGGGGAACGCTGGGTGAAAGGAAATTTGTGGCTCCTCTCTGATTCCAGATCTTTCTGTCACAAAAATGTGAGGAAAATTTTTTCTTTTAGCTAAATTGTGAGGTTTGCAAAGGATTCTGGGTAACAGAACCTGGTCAGAGCCCCACAAGTCACCCCATCTTGGATTCCCCATGGTCATTAATTTTCAAAAATGCACAGGTTTGGTAGGTTTCCCTGGGTGCCGGCTGAGCTACAGGCCAAAATCTACAGGTAGGCACTTTGCAAAAAACACCTCTGTTTTCTTTCAAAAAATGTGATGTGTCCATGTTGCGTTTTGGGGCCTTTCCTGTCACGGGGGCTAGGCCAACCCACACAAGTGAGGTATCATTTTTATTGGGAGACTTGTGGGAACGCTGGGTGGAAGGAAATGTGTGGCTCCTAGCTGAT
This sequence comes from Pleurodeles waltl, assembly GCF_031143425.1. NCBI lineage: Eukaryota > Metazoa > Chordata > Amphibia > Caudata > Salamandridae > Pleurodeles > Pleurodeles waltl. The sequence goes on along the minus strand of NW_027149966.1, from coordinate 101,148 downwards.
TCCAGAACTATCTGTCACCAAAATTTGAGGAAAACATGTTTTTTTAGCCAAGTTTTGAGATTTGCAAATGATTCTGGGTAACAGAACCTGGTCAGAGCCCCACAAGTCACCCCATCTTGGATTCCCCTAGGTCTCTAGATTTTTAAAAAATGCACAGGTTTGGTAGGTTTCCCTTGGTGCCGGCTGAGATAGAGGCCAAAATCTACAGGTAGGCACTTTGCAAAAAACACCTCTGTTTTCTTTAAAAAAATGTGATGTGTCCACGTTGCATTTTGGGGCATTTCCTGTCGCGGGCGCTAGGCCTACCCACACAAGTGAGGTATCATTTTTATCGGGAGACTTGGGGTAACGCTGGGTGAAAGGAAATTCGTGGCTCCTCTCTGACTCCAGAACTTTCTGTCACCAAAATGTGAGGAAAATGTGTTTTGTTAGCTAAATTTTGAGCTTTGCAAAGGATTCTGGGTAGTAGAATCTGGTCAGAGCCCCACAAGTGACCCCATCCTGGATTCCCCTAGGTCTCTAGTTTTCATAAATGCACAGGTTTGGAAGGTTTCCCTAGGTGCCGGCTGAGCTAGAGGCGAAAATCTACAGGTAGGCACTTTGCAACAAACACCTCTGTTTTCTTAAATAAAATATGATGTGTCCACGTTGCGTTTTAGGACATTTACTGTCGCGGGCGCTAGGCCTACCCACACAAGTGAGGTATCATTTTTTTCGGGATACTTGTGGGAACGCTGGGTGGAAGGAAATTTGTGGCTCCTCTCTGATTCCAGAACTTTCTGCACAAAAATGTGAGGAAAATGTGTTTTTTTAGCTAAATTTTGAGGTTTGCACAGGATTCTGGGTAACAGAACCTGGTCAGAGCCCCACATGTCACCCCATCTTGGATTCCCCTAGGTGCCGGCTGAGCTAGAGGCCAAAATCAACAGCTAAGCACTTTGCAACAAACACCTCTGTTTTCTTTCAAAAAATGTGATGTGTCCACATTGCGTTTTGGGGCATGTCCTGTCACGGGCGCTAGGCCTACCCACACAAGTGAGGTATCATTTTTATCGGGAGACTTGGGGGAACGCTGGGTGGAAGGAAATTTGTGGCTCCTCTCTGATTCCAGATCTTTCTGTCACCAAAATGTGAGGAAAATGTGTTTTTTTTAGCCACATTTTGAGGTTTGCAAAAGATTCAGGGTAACAGAACCTGGTCAGAGCACCACAAGTCACCCCATCCTGGATTCCCCTAGGTCTCTAGTTTTAAAAAATGCACAGGTTTGGTAGGATTCCCTAGGTGCCGGCTGAGCTAGAGGCCAAAATCTACTGGTAGGCACTTTGCAAAAAACACCTCTGTTTTCTTTAAAAAAATGTGATATGTCCACGTTGCGTTTTGGGGCAGTTCCTGTCGCGGGCGCTAGGCCTACCCACACAAGTGAGGTATCATTTTTATCGGGAGACGTGGGGGAACGCTGGGAGGAAGGACATTTGTGGCTTCTCTCTGATTCCAGAACTTTCTGTCACCAAAATGTGAGGAAAATGTGATTCCCCTAGGTCTCTAGTTTTTTTAAAAAGCACAGGTTTCGTAGGTTTCCCTAGGTGCCGGCTGAGCTAGAGGCCAAAATCTACAGGTAGGCACTTTGCAAAAAACACCTCTGTTTTCTTTAAAAAAAATGTGATGTGTCCATGTTGTGTTTTGGGGCATTTCCTGTTGCGGGCGCTAGACCTACCCACACAAGTGAGGTATCATTTTCATCGGGAGACTTAGGGGAACGCTGGGTGGAAGGAAATTGGTGGCTCCTCACCGATTCCAGAACTTTGTGTCACCAAAATGTGAGGAAAATGTGTTTTTTTAGCCAAATTTTGAGGTTTGCACAGGATTCTGGGTAACAGAACCTGGTCAGAGCCCCACATGTCACCCCATCTTGGATTCCCCTAGGTGCCGGCTGAGCTAGAGGCCAAAATCAACAGCTAAGCACTTTGCAACAAACACCTCTGTTTTCTTTCAAAAAATGTGATGTGTCCACATTGCGTTTTGGGGCATGTCCTGTCACGGGCGCTAGGCCTACCCACACAAGTGAGGTATCATTTTTATCGGGAGACTTGGGGGAACGCTGGGTGGAAGGAAATTTGTGGCTCCTCTCTGATTCCAGATCTTTCTGTCACCAAAATGTGAGGAAAATGTGTTTTTTTTAGCCACATTTTGAGGTTTGCAAAAGATTCAGGGTAACAGAACCTGGTCAGAGCACCACAAGTCACCCCATCCTGGATTCCCCTAGGTCTCTAGTTTTAAAAAATGCACAGGTTTGGTAGGATTCCCTAGGTGCCGGCTGAGCTAGAGGCCAAAATCTACTGGTAGGCACTTTGCAAAAAACACCTCTGTTTTCTTTAAAAAAATGTGATATGTCCACGTTGCGTTTTGGGGCAGTTCCTGTCGCGGGCGCTAGGCCTACCCACACAAGTGAGGTATCATTTTTATCGGGAGACGTGGGGGAACGCTGGGAGGAAGGACATTTGTGGCTTCTCTCTGATTCCAGAACTTTCTGTCACCAAAATGTGAGGAAAATGTGATTTTTTTGCCAAATTTTGAGGTTTGGAAAGGATTCCGGGTAACAGAACCTGGTCAGAGCCCCACAACTAACTCCATCTTGAAATCCCCTAGGTCTCTAGTTTTCAAAAATGCACAGGTTTGGTAGATTTCCCTAGGTGCCGGCTGAGCTAGAGGCCAAAATCTACAGGTAGGCACTTTGCAAAAAACACCTCTGTTTTCTTTCAAAAAATGTGATGTGTCCACATTGCGTTTTGGGGCATTTCCTGTCACGGGTGCTAGGCCTACCCACACAAGTGAGGTATCATTTTTATCGGGAGACTTGGGGGAACGCTGGGTGAAAGGAAATGTGTGGCTCCTCTCTGATTCCAGAAGTTTCTGTCACCAAAATGTGAGGAAAATGTGTTTTTTTAGCTAAATTTTGAGGTTTGCAAAATATTCAGGGTAACAGAACCTGGTCAGAGCACCACAAGTCACCCCATCCTGGATTCCCGTAGGTCTCTAGTTTCAAAAAATGCACAGGTTTGGTAGGTTTCCCTAGGTGCCGGCTGAGCTAGAGGCCAAAATCTACAGGTAGGCACTTTGCAAAAAACACCTCTGTTTTCTTTCAAAAAATTTGATGTGTCCACGTTGCGTTTTGGGGCAGTTCCTGTCGCGGGCGGTAGGCCTACCCACACAAGTGAAGTATCATTTTTATCGGGAGACTTGGGGGAACGCTGGGTGAAAGGAAATGTGTGGCTCCTCTCTGATTCCAGAACTTTCTGTCACCAAAATGTGAGGAAAATGTGTTTTTTTAGCTAAATTTTGAGGTTTGCAAAGGATTCTGGGTAACAGAACCTGGTCAGAGCCCCACAAGTCTCCCCATCCTGGATTCCCCTAGGTCTCTAGTTTAAAAAAATGCACAGGTTTGGTAGGATGTCCTAGGTGCCGGCTGAGCTAGAGGCCAAAATCTACTGGTAGGCACTTTGCAAAAAACACCTCGGTTTTCTTTAAAAAAAAATGTGATGTGTCCACGTTGCGTTTTGGGGCAGTTCCTGTCGCGGGCGCTAGGCCTACCCACACAAGTGAGGTATCATTTTTATCGGGAGACTTGGGGGAACGCTGGGTGAAAGGAAATTTGTGGCTCCTCTCTGATTCCAGAACATTCTGTCACCAAAATGTGAGGAAAATGTGTTTTTTTAGCCAAAGTTTGAGGTTTGCAAAGGATTCCGGGTAACAGAACCTGGTCAGAGCCCCACAAGTAACTCCATCTTGAAATCCCCTAGGTCTCTAGTTTTCAAAAATGCATAGGTTTGGTAGGTTTCCCTAGGTGCCGGCTGAGCTAGAGTTCAAAATCTACAGGTAGGAACTTTGCAAAAAACACCTCTGTTTTCTTTAAAAAAATGTGATGTGTCCACGTTGCGTTTTGGGGCATTCCCTGTCGGGGGCGCTAGGCCTACCCACACAAGTGAGGTATCATTTTTATTGGGAGTCTTGGGGGAACGCTGGGTGAAAGGAAATTTGTGGCTCCTCTCTGATTCCAGAACATTCTGTCACCAAAATGTGAGGAAAATGTGTTTTTTTAGCCAAAGTTTGAGGTTTGCAAAGGATTCTGGGTAACGGAACCTGGTCAGAGTACCACAAGTCACCCCATCTTGGATTCCCCTAGGTCTCTAGTTTTCAAAAATGCACAGGTTTTGTAGGTTTCCCTAGGTGCCGGCTGAGCTAGAGGCCAAAATCTACAGGCAGGCACTTTGCAAAAAACACCTCTGTTTACTTTAAAAAAATATGATGTGTCCACGTTGCGTTTTGGGGCATTTCCTGTCGCAGGCGCTAGGCCTACCCACACAAGTGAGGTATCATTTTTTTCGGGAGACTTAGGGGAACGCTGGGTGAAAGGAAATATGTGGCTCCTCTCTGATTCCAGATCTTTCTGTCACAAAAATGTGAGGCAAATGTATTTTTTTAGCTAAATTTTGAGGTTTGCAAAGGATTCTGGGTAACAGAACCTGGTCAGAGCCCCACAAGTCACCCCATCTTGGATTCCCCTAGGTCTTTAATTTTCAAAAATGCACAGGTTTGGTAGGTTTCCCTAGGTGCCGGCTGAGCTAGAGGCCAAAATCTACAGGTAGGCACTTTGCAAAAAACACCTCTGTTTTCTTTAAAAAAATGTGATGTGTCCATGTTGCGTTTTGGGGCCTTTCCTGTCACGGGGGCTAGGCCTACCCACACAAGTGAGGTATCATTTTTATTGGGAGAGTTGTGGGAACACTGGGTGGAAGGAAATTTGTGGCTCCTAGCTGATTCCAGAACTTTCTGTCACCAAAATTTGAGGAAAACATGTTTTTTTAGCCACGTTTTGAGGTTTGCAAAGGATTCTGGGTAACAGAACCTGGTCAGAGCTCCACAAGTCACCCCATCTTGGATTCCCCTAGGTCTCTAGATTTTTAAAAAATGCACAGGTTTGGTAGGTTTCCCTAGGTGCCGGCTGAGATAGAAGCCAAAATCTACAGGTAGGCACTTTGCAAAAAACACCTCTGTTTTCTTTAAAAAAATATGATGTGTCCACGTTGCGTTTTGGGGCATTTCCTGTCGCGGCGCTAGGCCTACCCACACAAGTGAGGTATCATTTTTTTCGGGAGACTTGGGGGAACGCTGGGTGAAAGGAAATTTTGTGGCTCCTCTCTGATTCCAGATCTTTCTGTCACAAAAATGTGAGGAAAATGTATTTTTTTAGCTAAATTTTGAGGTTTGCAAAGGATTCTGGGTAACAGAACCTGGTCAGAGCCCCACAAGTCACCCCATCTTGGATTCCCCTAGGTCTTTAATTTTCAAAAATGCACAGGTTTGGTAGGTTTCCCTAGTTGCCGGCTGAGCTAGAGGCCAAAATCTACTTTGCAAAAAATACCTCTTTGCAAAAAACACCTCTGTTTTCTTTAAAAAAATGTGATGTGTCCATGTTTCGTTTTGGGGCCTTTCCTGTCACGGGGGCTAGGCCTACCCACACAAGTGAGATATCATTTTTATTGGGAGACTTGTGGGACCGCTGGGTGGAAGGAAATTTGTGGCTCCTCTCTGATTCCAGAACATTCTGTCACCAAAATGTGAGGAAAATGTGTTTTGTTAGCTACATTTTGAGGTTTGCAAAGGATTCTGGGTAGCAGAATCTGGTCAGAGCCCCACAAGTGACCCCATCCTGGATTCCCCTAGGTCTCTAGTTTTCATAAATGCACAGGTTTGGAAGGTTTCCCTAGGTGCCGGCTGAGCTAGAGGCCAAAATCTACAGGTAGGCACTTTGCAAAAAACACCTCTGTTTTCTTGAAAAAAATGTGATGTGTCCTCGTTGCATTATGGGGCATTTCCTGTAGCGGGCGCTAGGCCTAGCCACACAAGTGAGGTATCATTTTTATCGGGAGACTTGAGGGAACAAAGGGTGGAAGGAAATTTTTGACTCCTCTCAGATTACAGAACTTTCTGTCACCAAAATGTGAGGAAAATGTGTTTTTTTAGCCGAAGTTTGAGGTTTGCAAAGGATTCTGGGTAACGGAACCTGGTCAGAGCCCCACAAGTCACCCCATCTTAGATTCCCCTAGGTCTCTAGTTTTCAAAAATGCACAGGTTTTGTAGGTTTCCCTAGGTGCCGGCTGAGCTAGAGGCCAAAATCTACATGTAGGCACTTTGCAAAAAACACCTCTGTTTACTTTAAAAAAATATGATGTGTCCACGTTGCGTTTTGGGGCATTTCCTGTCGCGGGCGCTAGGCCTACCCACGCAAGTGAGGTATCATTTTTTTCGGGAGACTTGGGGGAACGCTGGGTGAAAGGAAATTTGTGGCTCCTCTCTGATTCCAGATCTTTCTGTCACAAAAATGTGAGGAAAATGTATTTTTTTAGCTAAATTTTGAGGTTTGCAAAGGATTCTGGGTAACAGAACCTGGTCAGAGCCCCACAAGTCACCCCATCTTGGATTACCCTAGGTCTTTAATTTTAAAAAATGCACAGGTTTGGTAGGTTTCCCTAGGTACCGGCTGAGCTAGAGGCCAAAATCTACAGGTAGGCACTTTGCAAAAAACACATCTGTTTTCTTTAAAAAAATGTGATGTGTCCATGTTGCGTTTTGGGGCCTTTCCTGTCACGGGGGCTAGGCCTACCCACACAAGTGAGGTATCATTTTTATTGGGAGACTTGTGGGAACGCTGGGTGGAAGGAAATTTGTGGCTCCTAGCTGATTCCAGAACTTTCTGTCACCAAAATTTGAGGAAAACATGTTTTTTTAGCCAAGTTTTGAGGTTTGCAAAGGATTCTGGGTAACAGAACCTGGTCAGAGCCCCACAAGTCACCCCATCTTGGATTCCCCTAGGTCTCTAGATTTTTAAAAAATGCACAGGTTTGGCAGGTTTCCCTAGGTGCCGGCTGAGATAGAGGCCAAAATCTACAGGTAGGCACTTTGCAAAAAACACCTCTGTTTTATTTAAAAAAATGTGATGTGTTCACGTTGCGTTTTGGGGTAGTTCCTGTCACGGGCGCTAGGCCTACCCACACAAGTGAGGTATCATTTTTATCGGGAGACTTGGGGGAACGCTGGGTGGAAGGAAATTTGTGACTTCTATCTGATTTCAGAACTTTGTGTCACCAAAAAATGAGGAAAATGTGTTTTTTCAGCCACATTTTGAGGTTTGCAAAAGATTCTGGGTAACAGAACCTGGTCAGAGCCCCACAAGTCACCCCATCTTGGATTCCCCTAGGTCTCTAGTTTTAAAAAATGCACAGGTTTGGTAGGTTTCCCTAGGTGCCGGCTGAGCTAGAGGCCAAAATCTACAGGTAGGCACTTTGCAAAAAACACCTCTGTTTTCTTTAAAAAAATGTGATGTGTCCGAGTTGCGTTTTGGGGCATTTCCTGTCGCGGGCGCTAGGCCTACCCACACAAGTGAGGTATCATTTTTATCGGGAGACTTGGGGGAACGCTGGGTGAAAGGAAATTTGTGGCTCCTCTCTGATTCCAGAACATTTTGTCACCAAAATGTGAGGAAAATGTGTTTTGTTAGCTAAATTTTGAGGTTTGCAAAGGATTCTGGGTAGCAGAATCTGGTCAGAGCCCCACAAGTGACCCCATCCTGGATTCCCCTAGGTCTCTAGTTTTCATAAATGCACAGGTTTGGAAGGTTTCCCTAGGTGCCGGCTGAGCTAGAGGCCAAAATCTACAGGTAGGCACTTTGCAAAAAACACCTCTGTTTTCTTTAAAAAAATGTGATGTGTCCACGTTGCATTTTGCGGCATTTCCTGTAGCGGGCGCTAGGCCTAGCCACACAAGTGTGGTATCATTTTTATCGGGAGACTTGAGGGAACAAAGGGTGGAAGGAAATTTTTGACTCCTCTCAGATTACAGATCTTTCTGTCACCAAAATGTGAGGAAAATGTGTTTTTTTAGCCAAAGTTTGAGGTTTGCAAAGGATTCTAGGTAACAGAACCTGGTCAGAGCCCCACAAGTCACCCCATCTTGGATTCCCCTAGGTCTCTAGTTTTCAAAAATGCCCAGGTTTTGTAGGTTTCCCTAGGTGCCGGCTGAGCTAGAGGCCAAAATCTACAGGTAGGCACTTTGCAAAAAACACCTCTGTTTACTTTAAAAAAATATGATGTGTCCACGTTGCGTTTTGGGGCATTTCCTGTCGCGGGCGCTAGGCCTACCCACACAAGTGAGGTATCATTTTTTTCGGGAGAATTGGGGAACGCTGGGTGAAAGGAAATTTGTGGCTCCTCTCTGATTCCAGATCTTTCTGTCACAAAAATGTGAGGAAAATTTATTTTTTTAGCTAAATTTTGAGGTTTGCAAAGGATTCTGGGTAACAGAACCTGGTCAGAGCCCCACAAGTCACCCCATCTTGGATTCCCCTAGGTCTTTAATTTTCAAAAATGCACAGGTTTGGTAGGTTTCCCTAGGTGCCGGCTGAGCTAGAGGCCAAAATCTACAGGTAGGCACTTTGCAAAAAACACCTCTGTTTTCTTTAAAAAAATGTGATGTGTCCATGTTGCGTTTTGGGGCCTTTCCTGTCACGGGGGCTAGGCCTACCCACACAAGTGAGGTATCATTTTTATTGGGAGACTTGTGGGAACGCTGGGTGGAAGGAAATTTGTGGCTCCTAGCTGATTCCAGAACTTTCTGTCACCTAAATTTGAGCAAAACATGTTTTTTTAGCCAAGTTTTGAGGTTTGCAAAGGATTCTGGGTAACAGAACCTGGTCAGAGCCCCATAAGTCACCCCATCTTGGATTCCCCTAGGTCTCTAGATTTTTAAAAAATGCACAGGTTTGGTAGGTTTCCCTAGGTGCCGGCTGAGATAGAGGCCAAAATCTACAGGTAGGCACTTTGCAAAAAACACCTCTGTTTTCTTTCAAAAAATGTGATGTGTTCACATTGCGTTTTGGGGCAGTTCCTGTCGCGGGCGCTAGGCCTACCCACACAAGTGAGGTATAATTTTTATCGGGAGACTTGGGGGAACGCTGGGTGGAAGGAAATTTGTGGCTTCTATCTGATTTCAGAACTTTGTGTCACCAAAAAATGAGGAAAATGTGTTTTTTCAGCCACATTTTGAGGTTTGCGAAAGATTCTGGGTAACAGAACCTGGTCAGAGCCCCACAAGTCACCCCATCCTGGATTCCCCTAGGTCTCTAGTTTTCATAAATGCACAGGTTTTGTAGGTTTCCCTAGGTGCCGGCTGAGCTAGAGGCGAAAATCTAGAGGTAGACACTTTGCAACAAACCCCTCTGTTTTCTTTCAAAAAATGTGATGTGTCCACGTTGCGTTTTGGGGCATTTCCTGTCGCGGGCGCTAGGCCTACCCACACAAGTGAGGTATCATTTTGATCGGGAGACTTGGGGGAACGCTGGGTGGAAGGAAATTTGTGGCTCTTCTCTGATTCCAGAACTTTCTGTCACCAAAATGTGACAAAAATGTGTTTTTTTAGCCAAATTTTGAGGTTTGCAAAGGATTCCGGGTAACAGAACCTGGTCAGAGCCCCACAAGTCACCCCATCTTGAAATCCCCTAGGTCTCTAGTTTTCAAAAATGCACAGGTTTGGTATGTTTCCCTAGGTGCCGGCTGAGCTAGAGGCGAAAATCTAGAGGTAGACACTTTGCAACAAACACCTCTGTTTTCTTAAAAAAAAATATGATGTGTCCACGTTGGGTTTTAGGGCATTTCCTGTCGCGGGCGCTAGGCCTACCCACACAAGTGAGGTATCATTTTTATTGGGATATTTGTGGGAACGCTGGGTGGAAGGAAATTTGTGGCTCCTCTCTGATTCCAGAACTTTCTGTCACCAAAATGTGAGGAAAATGTGTTTTTTTAGCTAAATTTTGAGGTTTGCAAAGGATTCTAGGTAACAGAACCTGGTCAGAGCCCCACAAGCCACCCCATCTTGGATTCCCCTAGGTCTCTAGTTTTCAAAAATACACAGGTTTGGTAGGTTTCCCTAGGTGCCGGCTGAGCTAGAGGCCAAAATCTACAGGTAGGCACTTTGCAAAAATCACCTCTGTTTTCTTTCAAAAAATGTGATGTGACCACATTGTGTTTTGGGGCCTTTCCTGTCGCGGGCGCTAGGCCTCCCACACAAGTGAGGTATCATTTTTATTGGGATACTTGTGGGAACGCTGGGTGGAAGGAAATTTGTGGCTCCTCTCAGATTCCAGGACTTTCTGTCACCAAAATGTGAGGAAAACGTGTTTTTTTAGCCAAATGTTGAGGTTTGTAAAGGATTCTGGGTAACAGAACCTGGTCAGAGCCCCACAAGTCTCCCCATCTTGGATTCCCCTAGGTCTCTAGTTTTTTTAAAAAGCACAGGTTTGGTAGGTTTCCCTAGGTGCCGGCTGAGCTAGAGGCCAAAATCTACAGGTAGGCACTTTGCAACAAACACCTCTGTTTTCTTTAAAAACATGTGATGTGTCCACGTTGCGTTTTGGGGCATTTCCTGTCACAGGCGCTAGGCCTACCCACACAAGTAAGGTATCATTTTTATCGGGAGACTTGGGGGAACGCTGGGTGGAAGGCAATTTGTGGCTCCTCTCTGATTCCAGAACTTTCTGTCACCAAAATGTGAGGAAAACATGTTTTTTTTTTAGCCAAATTTTGAGGTATGCAAAGGATTCTGGGTAACGGAACCTGGTCAGAGTCCCATAAGTCACCCCATCTTGGATTCCCCTAGGTCTCTAGTTTTAAAAAATGCCCAGGTTTTATAGGTTTCCCTAGGTGCCGGCTGAGCTAGAGGCCAAAATCTACAGGTAGGCACTTTGCAAAAAACACCTCTGTTTTCTTTAAAAAAATGTGATGTGTCCATGTTGCATTTTGGGGCAGTTCCTGTTGCGGGCTCTAGGCCTACCAACACAAGTGAGGTATCAATTTTATAGGGAGACTTGGGGGAGCGCTGTGTGGAAGGAAATTTGTGGCTCCTCTCTGATTCCAGAACTTTCTTTCACCAAAATGTAAGGAAAATATGTTTTTTTATCCAAATGTTGAGGTTTGCAAAGGATTCCGGGTAACAGAACCTGGTCAGAGCCCCACAAGTCACCCCATCTTGGATTCCCCTAGGTCTCTAGTTTTCAAAAATGCACAGGTTTGGTAGGTTTCCCTAGGTGCCGGCTGAGCTAGAGGCCAAAATCTACAGGTATGCACTTTGCAAAAATCACCTCTGTTTTCTTTCAAAAAATGTGATGTGTCCATGTTGTGTTTTGGGGCATTTCCTGTTGCGGGCGCTAGACCTACCCACACAAGTGAGGTATCATTTTTATCGGGAAACTTAGGGGAACGCTGGGTGGAAGGAAATTGGTGTCTCCTCACAGATTCCAGAACTTTGTGTCACCAAAATGTGAGGAAAATGTGTTTTTTTAGCCAAATTTTGAGGTTTGCAAAGGATTCTGGGTAACAGAACCTGGTCAGAGCCGCACATGTCACCCCATCTTGGATTCCCCTAGGTCTCTAGTTTTTTAAAAAAGCACAGGTTTCGTAGGTTTCCCTAGGTGCCGGCTGAGCTAGAGGCCAAAATCTACAGGTAGGCACTTTGCAACAAACACCTCTGTTTTCTTTAAAAAAATGTGATGTGTCCACGTTGCGTTTTGGGGCATTTCCTGTCACGGGCGCTAGGCCTACCCACACAAGTAAGGTTTCATTTTTATCGGGAGACTTGGGGGAACACTGGGTGGAAGGCAATTTGTGGCTCCTCTCAGATTCCAGAACTTTCTGTCACCAAAATGTGAGGAAAACATGTTTTTTTTGCCAAGTTTTGAGGTTTGCAAAGGATTCTGGGTAACAGAACCTGGTCAGAGCCCCACATGTCACCCCATCTTGGATTCCCCTAGGTCTCTACTTTTTAAAAATGCGCAGGTTTTATAGGTTTCCCTAGGTGTCGGCTGAGCTAGAGGCCAAAATCTACAGGTAGGCACCTTGCAAAAAACACCTCTGTTTTCTTTCAAAAAATGTGATGTGTCCATGTTGCATTTTGGGGCAGTTCCTGTCGCGGGCTCTAGGCCTACCAACACATGTGAGGTATCAATTTTATCGGGAGACTTGGGGGAGCGCTGTGTGGAAGGAAATTCGTGGCTCCTCTCTCATTCCAGAACTTTCTGTCACCAAAATGTGAGGAAAATGTGTTTTTCTATCCAAATGTTGAGGTTTGCAAAGGATTCTGGGTAACAGAACCTGGTCAGAGACCCACAAGTCACCCCATCCTTGATTCTCCTAGGTCTCTAGTTTTAAAAAATGCACAGGTTTGGTAGGTTTCCCTAGGTGCCGGCTGAGCTAGAGGCCAAAATCTACAGGTAGGCACTTTGCAAAAAACACCTCTGTTTTCTTTAAAAAAATGTGATGTGTCCACGTTGCGTTTTGGGGCATTTCCTGTCGCGGGCGCTAGGCCTACCCACACAAGTGAGGTATCATTTTTATCGGGAGACTTGGGGGAACGCTGGGTGAAAGGAAATTTGTGGCTCCTCTCTGATTCCAGAACATTTTGTCACCAAAATGTGAGGAAAATGTGTTTTGTTAGCTAAATTTTGAGGTTTGCAAAGGATTCTGGGTAGCAGAATCTGGTCAGAGCCCCACAAGTGACCCCATCCTGGTTTCCCCTAGGTCTCTAGTTTTCATAAATGCACAGGTTTGGAAGGTTTCCCTAGGTGCCGGCTGAGCTAGAGGCCAAAATCTACAGGTAGGCACTTTGCAAAAAACACCTCTGTTTTCTTTAAAAAAAATGTGATGTGTCCACGTTGCATTTTGCCGCATTTCCTGTAGCGGGCGCTAGGCCTAGCCACACAAGTGTGGTATCATTTTTATCGGGAGACTTGAGGGAACAAAGGGTGGAAGGACATTTTTGACTCCTCTCAGATTACAGAACTTTCTGTCACCAAAATGTGAGGAAAATGTGTTTTTTTAGCCAAAGTTTGAGGTTTGCAAAGGATTCTGGGTAACGGAACCTGGTCAGAGCCCCACAAGTCACCCCATCTTGGATTCCCCTAGGTCTCTAGTTTTCAAAAATGCACAGGTTTTGTAGGTTTCCCTAGGTGCCGGCTGAGCTAGAGGCCAAAATCTACAGGTAGGCACTTTGCAAAAAACACCTCTGTTTTCCTTCAAAAAATGTGATGTGTCCATGTTGTGTTTTGGGGCATTTCCTGTCGCGGGCGCTAGGCCTACCCACACAAGTGAGGTATCATTTTTTTAGGGAGACTTAGGGGAACGCTGGGTGGAACGAAATTTGTGGCTCCTCTCAGATTCCAGAACTTTGTGTCACCAAAATGTGAGGGAAATGTGTTTTTTAGCAAAATTTTGAGGTTTGCAATGGATTCTGGGTAACAGAACCTGGTCAGAGCCCCACATGTCACCCCATCTTGGATTCCCCTAGGTCTCTAGTTTTTAAAAAAAGCACAGGTTTTGTTGGTTTCCCTAGGTGCCGGCTGAGCTAGAGGTCAAAATCTACAGGTAGGCACTTTGCAACAAACACCTCTGTTTTCTTTCAAAAAATGTGATGTGTCCACGTTGCGTTTTGGGGCATTTCCTGTCACGGGCGCTAGGCCTACCCACACAAGTGAGGTATCATTTTTATCGGGAGACTTGGGGGAACGCTGGGTGGAAGGAAATTTGTGGCTCCTCTCTGATTCCAGATCTTTCTGTCACCAAAATGTGAGGAAAATGTGTTTTTTTTTAGCCACATTTTGAGGTTTGCAAAAGATTCAGGGTAACAGAACCTGGTCAGAGACCCACAAGTCACCCCATCTTGGATTCCCCTAGGTCTCTAGTTTTCAAAAATTCACAGGTTTGGTAGGATTCCCTAGGTGCCGGCTGAGCTAGAGGCCAAAATCTACTGGTAGGCACATTGCAAAAAACACATCTGTTTTCTTTCAAAAAATATGATGTGTCCACGTTGCGTTTTGGGGCAGTTCCTATTGCGGGTGCTAGGCCTACCCACACAAGTGAGGTATCATTTTTATTGGGATATTTGTGGGAACGCTGGGTGGAAGGAAATTTGTGGCTCCTCTCTGATTCCAGAACTTTCTGTCACCAAAATGTGAGGAAAATATGTTCTTTTATCCAAATGTTGAGGTGTGCAAAGGATTCCGGGTAACAGAACCTGGTCAGAGCCCCACAAGTCACCCCATCTTGGATTCCCCTAGGTCTCTAGTTTTCAAAAATGCACAGGTTTGGTAGGTTTCCCTAGGTGCCGGCTGAGCTAGAGGCCAAAATCTACAGGTAGGCACTTTGCAAAAATCACCTCTGTTTTCTTTCAAAAAATGTGATGTGTCCACATTGTGTTTTGGGGCCTTTCCTGTCGCGGGCGCTAGGCCTCCCACACAAGTGAGGTATCATTTTTATTGGGATACTTGTGGGAACGCTGGGTGGAAGGAAATTTGTGGCTCCTCTCAGATTCCAGGACTTTCTGTCACCAAAATGTGAGGAAAACGTGTTTTTTTAGCCAAATGTTGAGGTTTGTAAAGGATTCTGGGTAACAGAACCTGGTCAGAGCCCCACAAGTCTCCCCATCTTGGATTCCCCTAGGTCTCTAGTTTTTTTAAAAAGCACAGGTTTGGTAGGTTTCCCTAGGTGCCGGCTGAGCTAGAGGCCAAAATCTACAGGTAGGCACTTTGCAACAAACACCTCTGTTTTCTTTAAAAACATGTGATGTGTCCACGTTGCGTTTTGGGTCATTTCCTGTCACAGGCGCTAGGCCTACCCACACAAGTAAGGTATCATTTTTATCGGGAGACTTGGGGGAACGCTGGGTGGAAGGCAATTTGTGGCTCCTCTCTGATTCCAGAACTTTCTGTCACCAAAATGTGAGGAAAACATGTTTTTTTTTTAGCCAAATTTTGAGGTATGCAAAGGATTCTGGGTAACGGAACCTGGTCAGAGCCCCATAAGTCACCCCATCTTGGATTCCCCTAGGTCTCTAGTTTTAAAAAATGCCCAGGTTTTGTAGGTTTCCCTAGGTGCCGGCTGAGCTAGAGGCCAAAATCTACAGGTAGGCACTTTGCAAAAAACACCTCTGTTTTCTTTAAAAAAAATGTGATGTGTCCATGTTGCATTTTGGTGCAGTTCCTGTCGCGGGCTCTACGCCTACCAACACAAGTGAGGTATCAATTTTATAGGGAGACTTGGGGGAGCGCTGTGTGGAAGGAAATTTGTGGCTCCTCTCTGATTCCAGAACTTTCTGTCACCAAAATGTAAGGAAAATATGTTTTTTTATCCAAATGTTGAGGTTTGCAAAGGATTCCAGGTAACAGAACCTGGTCAGAGCCCCACAAGTCACCCCATCTTGGATTCCCCTAGGTCTCTAGTTTTCAAAAATGCACAGGTTTGGTAGGTTTCCCTAGGTGCCGGCTGAGCTAGAGGCCAAAATCTACAGGTATGCACTTTGCAAAAATCACCTCTGTTTTCTTTCAAAAAATGTGATGTGTCCATGTTGTGTTTTGGGGCATTTCCTGTTGCGGGCGCTAGACCTACCCACACAAGTGAGGTATCATTTTTATCGGGAAACTTAGGGGAACGCTGGGTGGAAGGAAATTGGTGTCTCCTCACAGATTCCATAACTTTGTGTCACCAAAATGTGAGGAAAATGTGTTTTTTTAGCCAAATTTTGAGGTTTGCAAAGGATTCTGGGTAACAGAACCTGGTCAGAGCCGCACATGTCACCCCATCTTGGATTCCCCTAGGTCTCTAGTTTTTTAAAAAAGCACAGGTTTCGTAGGTTTCCCTAGGTGCCGGCTGAGCTAGAGGCCAAAATCTACAGGTAGGCACTTTGCAACAAACACCTCTGTTTTCTTTAAAAAAATGTGATGTGTCCACGTTGCGTTTTGGGGCATTTCCTGTCACGGGCGCTAGGCCTACCCACACAAGTAAGGTTTCATTTTTATCGGGAGACTTGGGGGAACACTGGGTGGAAGGCAATTTGTGGCTCCTCTCAGATTCCAGAACTTTCTGTCACCAAAATGTGAGGAAAACATGTTTTTTTTGCCAAGTTTTGAGGTTTGCAAAGGTTTCTGGGTAACAGAACCTGGTCAGAGCCCCACATGTCACCCCATCTTGGATTCCCCTAGGTCTCTACTTTTTAAAAATGCGCAGGTTTTATAGGTTTCCCTAGGTGCCGGCTGAGCTAGAGGCCAAAATCTACTGGTAGGCACATTGCAAAAAACACATCTGTTTTCTTTAAAAAAATATGATGTGTCCACGTTGCGTTTTGGGGCAGTTCCTATTGCGGGTGCTAGGCCTACCCACACAAGTGAGGTATCATTTTTATTGGGATATTTGTGGGAACGCTGGGTGGAAGGAAATTTGTGGCTCCTCTCTGATTCCAGAACTTTCTGTCACCAAAATGTGAGGAAAATATGTTCTTTTATCCAAATGTTGAGGTGTGCAAAGGATTCCGGGTAACAGAACCTGGTCAGAGCCCCACAAGTCACCCCATCTTGGATTCCCCTAGGTCTCTAGTTTTCAAAAATGCACAGGTTTGGTAGGTTTCCCTAGGTGCCGGCTGAGCTAGAGGCCAAAATCTACAGGTAGGCACTTTGCAAAAATCACCTCTGTTTTCTTTCAAAAAATGTGATGTGTCCACATTGTGTTTTGGGGCCTTTCCTGTCGCGGGCGCTAGGCCTCCCACACAAGTGAGGTATCATTTTTATTGGGATACTTGTGGGAACGCTGGGTGGAAGGAAATTTGTGGCTCCTCTCAGATTCCAGGACTTTCTGTCACCAAAATGTGAGGAAAACGTGTTTTTTTAGCCAAATGTTGAGGTTTGTAAAGGATTCTGGGTAACAGAACCTGGTCAGAGCCCCACAAGTCTCCCCATCTTGGATTCCCCTAGGTCTCTAGTTTTTTTAAAAAGCACAGGTTTGGTAGGTTTCCCTAGGTGCCGGCTGAGCTAGAGGCCAAAATCTACAGGTAGGCACTTTGCAAAAATCACCTCTGTTTTCTTTCAAAAAATGTGATGTGTCCATGTTGTGTATTGGGGCATTTCCTGTTGCGGGCGCTAGACCTACCCACACAAGTGAGGTATCATTTTTATCGGGAAACTTAGGGGAACGCTGGGTGGAAGGAAATTGGTGTCTCCTCACAGATTCCATAACTTTGTGTCACCAAAATGTGAGGAAAATGTGTTTTTTTAGCCAAATTTTGAGGTTTGCAAAGGATTCTGGGTAACAGAACCTGGTCAGAGCCGCACATGTCACCCCATCTTGGATTCCCCTAGGTCTCTAGTTTTTTAAAAAAGCACAGGTTTCGTAGGTTTCCCTAGGTGCCGGCTGAGCTAGAGGCCAAAATCTACAGGTAGGCACTTTGCAAAAAACACCTCTGTTTTCTTGAAAAAAATGTGATGTGTCCTCGTTGCATTATGGGGCATTTCCTGTAGCGGGCGCTAGGCCTAGCCACACAAGTGAGGTATCATTTTTATCGGGAGACTTGAGGGAACAAAGGGTGGAAGGAAATTTTTGACTCCTCTCAGATTACAGAACTTTCTGTCACCAAAATGTGAGGAAAATGTGTTTTTTTAGCCGAAGTTTGAGGTTTGCAAAGGATTCTGGGTAACGGAACCTGGTCAGAGCCCCACAAGTCACCCCATCTTAGATTCCCCTAGGTCTCTAGTTTTCAAAAATGCACAGGTTTTGTAGGTTTCCCTAGGTGCCGGCTGAGCTAGAGGCCAAAATCTACATGTAGGCACTTTGCAAAAAACACCTCTGTTTACTTTAAAAAAATATGATGTGTCCACGTTGCGTTTTGGGGCATTTCCTGTCGCGGGCGCTAGGCCTACCCACGCAAGTGAGGTATCATTTTTTTCGGGAGACTTGGGGGAACGCTGGGTGAAAGGAAATTTGTGGCTCCTCTCTGATTCCAGATCTTTCTGTCACAAAAATGTGAGGAAAATGTATTTTTTTAGCTAAATTTTGAGGTTTGCAAAGGATTCTGGGTAACAGAACCTGGTCAGAGCCCCACAAGTCACCCCATCTTGGATTACCCTAGGTCTTTAATTTTAAAAAATGCACAGGTTTGGTAGGTTTCCCTAGGTACCGGCTGAGCTAGAGGCCAAAATCTACAGGTAGGCACTTTGCAAAAAACACATCTGTTTTCTTTAAAAAAATGTGATGTGTCCATGTTGCGTTTTGGGGCCTTTCCTGTCACGGGGGCTAGGCCTACCCACACAAGTGAGGTATCATTTTTATTGGGAGACTTGTGGGAACGCTGGGTGGAAGGAAATTTGTGGCTCCTAGCTGATTCCAGAACTTTCTGTCACCAAAATTTGAGGAAAACATGTTTTTTTAGCCAAGTTTTGAGGTTTGCAAAGGATTCTGGGTAACAGAACCTGGTCAGAGCCCCACAAGTCACCCCATCTTGGATTCCCCTAGGTCTCTAGATTTTTAAAAAATGCACAGGTTTGGCAGGTTTCCCTAGGTGCCGGCTGAGATAGAGGCCAAAATCTACAGGTAGGCACTTTGCAAAAAACACCTCTGTTTTATTTAAAAAAATGTGATGTGTTCACGTTGCGTTTTGGGGTAGTTCCTGTCACGGGCGCTAGGCCTACCCACACAAGTGAGGTATCATTTTTATCGGGAGACTTGGGGGAACGCTGGGTGGAAGGAAATTTGTGACTTCTATCTGATTTCAGAACTTTGTGTCACCAAAAAATGAGGAAAATGTGTTTTTTCAGCCACATTTTGAGGTTTGCAAAAGATTCTGGGTAACAGAACCTGGTCAGAGCCCCACAAGTCACCCCATCTTGGATTCCCCTAGGTCTCTAGTTTTAAAAAATGCACAGGTTTGGTAGGTTTCCCTAGGTGCCGGCTGAGCTAGAGGCCAAAATCTACAGGTAGGCACTTTGCAAAAAACACCTCTGTTTTCTTTAAAAAAATGTGATGTGTCCGAGTTGCGTTTTGGGGCATTTCCTGTCGCGGGCGCTAGGCCTACCCACACAAGTGAGGTATCATTTTTATCGGGAGACTTGGGGGAACGCTGGGTGAAAGGAAATTTGTGGCTCCTCTCTGATTCCAGAACATTTTGTCACCAAAATGTGAGGAAAATGTGTTTTGTTAGCTAAATTTTGAGGTTTGCAAAGGATTCTGGGTAGCAGAATCTGGTCAGAGCCCCACAAGTGACCCCATCCTGGATTCCCCTAGGTCTCTAGTTTTCATAAATGCACAGGTTTGGAAGGTTTCCCTAGGTGCCGGCTGAGCTAGAGGCCAAAATCTACAGGTAGGCACTTTGCAAAAAACACCTCTGTTTTCTTTAAAAAAATGTGATGTGTCCACGTTGCATTTTGCGGCATTTCCTGTAGCGGGCGCTAGGCCTAGCCACACAAGTGTGGTATCATTTTTATCGGGAGACTTGAGGGAACAAAGGGTGGAAGGAAATTTTTGACTCCTCTCAGATTACAGATCTTTCTGTCACCAAAATGTGAGGAAAATGTGTTTTTTTAGCCAAAGTTTGAGGTTTGCAAAGGATTCTAGGTAACAGAACCTGGTCAGAGCCCCACAAGTCACCCCATCTTGGATTCCCCTAGGTCTCTAGTTTTCAAAAATGCCCAGGTTTTGTAGGTTTCCCTAGGTGCCGGCTGAGCTAGAGGCCAAAATCTACAGGTAGGCACTTTGCAAAAAACACCTCTGTTTACTTTAAAAAAATATGATGTGTCCACGTTGCGTTTTGGGGCATTTCCTGTCGCGGGCGCTAGGCCTACCCACACAAGTGAGGTATCATTTTTTTCGGGAGACTTGGGGAACGCTGGGTGAAAGGAAATTTGTGGCTCCTCTCTGATTCCAGATCTTTCTGTCACAAAAATGTGAGGAAAATTTATTTTTTTAGCTAAATTTTGAGGTTTGCAAAGGATTCTGGGTAACAGAACCTGGTCAGAGCCCCACAAGTCACCCCATCTTGGATTCCCCTAGGTCTTTAATTTTCAAAAATGCACAGGTTTGGTAGGTTTCCCTAGGTGCCGGCTGAGCTAGAGGCCAAAATCTACAGGTAGGCACTTTGCAAAAAACACCTCTGTTTTCTTTAAAAAAATGTGATGTGTCCATGTTGCGTTTTGGGGCCTTTCCTGTCACGGGGGCTAGGCCTACCCACACAAGTGAGGTATCATTTTTATTGGGAGACTTGTGGGAACGCTGGGTGGAAGGAAATTTGTGGCTCCTAGCTGATTCCAGAACTTTCTGTCACCTAAATTTGAGCAAAACATGTTTTTTTAGCCAAGTTTTGAGGTTTGCAAAGGATTCTGGGTAACAGAACCTGGTCAGAGCCCCATAAGTCACCCCATCTTGGATTCCCCTAGGTCTCTAGATTTTTAAAAAATGCACAGGTTTGGTAGGTTTCCCTAGGTGCCGGCTGAGATAGAGGCCAAAATCTACAGGTAGGCACTTTGCAAAAAACACCTCTGTTTTCTTTCAAAAAATGTGATGTGTTCACATTGCGTTTTGGGGCAGTTCCTGTCGCGGGCGCTAGGCCTACCCACACAAGTGAGGTATAATTTTTATCGGGAGACTTGGGGGAACGCTGGGTGGAAGGAAATTTGTGGCTTCTATCTGATTTCAGAACTTTGTGTCACCAAAAAATGAGGAAAATGTGTTTTTTCAGCCACATTTTGAGGTTTGCGAAAGATTCTGGGTAACAGAACCTGGTCAGAGCCCCACAAGTCACCCCATCCTGGATTCCCCTAGGTCTCTAGTTTTCATAAATGCACAGGTTTTGTAGGTTTCCCTAGGTGCCGGCTGAGCTAGAGGCGAAAATCTAGAGGTAGACACTTTGCAACAAACCCCTCTGTTTTCTTTCAAAAAATGTGATGTGTCCACGTTGCGTTTTGGGGCATTTCCTGTCGCGGGCGCTAGGCCTACCCACACAAGTGAGGTATCATTTTGATCGGGAGACTTGGGGGAACGCTGGGTGGAAGGAAATTTGTGGCTCTTCTCTGATTCCAGAACTTTCTGTCACCAAAATGTGACAAAAATGTGTTTTTTTAGCCAAATTTTGAGGTTTGCAAAGGATTCCGGGTAACAGAACCTGGTCAGAGCCCCACAAGTCACCCCATCTTGAAATCCCCTAGGTCTCTAGTTTTCAAAAATGCACAGGTTTGGTATGTTTCCCTAGGTGCCGGCTGAGCTAGAGGCGAAAATCTAGAGGTAGACACTTTGCAACAAACACCTCTGTTTTCTTAAAAAAAAATATGATGTGTCCACGTTGGGTTTTAGGGCATTTCCTGTCGCGGGCGCTAGGCCTACCCACACAAGTGAGGTATCATTTTTATTGGGATATTTGTGGGAACGCTGGGTGGAAGGAAATTTGTGGCTCCTCTCTGATTCCAGAACTTTCTGTCACCAAAATGTGAGGAAAATGTGTTTTTTTAGCTAAATTTTGAGGTTTGCAAAGGATTCTAGGTAACAGAACCTGGTCAGAGCCCCACAAGCCACCCCATCTTGGATTCCCCTAGGTCTCTAGTTTTCAAAAATACACAGGTTTGGTAGGTTTCCCTAGGTGCCGGCTGAGCTAGAGGCCAAAATCTACAGGTAGGCACTTTGCAAAAATCACCTCTGTTTTCTTTCAAAAAATGTGATGTGACCACATTGTGTTTTGGGGCCTTTCCTGTCGCGGGCGCTAGGCCTCCCACACAAGTGAGGTATCATTTTTATTGGGATACTTGTGGGAACGCTGGGTGGAAGGAAATTTGTGGCTCCTCTCAGATTCCAGGACTTTCTGTCACCAAAATGTGAGGAAAACGTGTTTTTTTAGCCAAATGTTGAGGTTTGTAAAGGATTCTGGGTAACAGAACCTGGTCAGAGCCCCACAAGTCTCCCCATCTTGGATTCCCCTAGGTCTCTAGTTTTTTTAAAAAGCACAGGTTTGGTAGGTTTCCCTAGGTGCCGGCTGAGCTAGAGGCCAAAATCTACAGGTAGGCACTTTGCAACAAACACCTCTGTTTTCTTTAAAAACATGTGATGTGTCCACGTTGCGTTTTGGGGCATTTCCTGTCACAGGCGCTAGGCCTACCCACACAAGTAAGGTATCATTTTTATCGGGAGACTTGGGGGAACGCTGGGTGGAAGGCAATTTGTGGCTCCTCTCTGATTCCAGAACTTTCTGTCACCAAAATGTGAGGAAAACATGTTTTTTTTTTAGCCAAATTTTGAGGTATGCAAAGGATTCTGGGTAACGGAACCTGGTCAGAGTCCCATAAGTCACCCCATCTTGGATTCCCCTAGGTCTCTAGTTTTAAAAAATGCCCAGGTTTTATAGGTTTCCCTAGGTGCCGGCTGAGCTAGAGGCCAAAATCTACAGGTAGGCACTTTGCAAAAAACACCTCTGTTTTCTTTAAAAAAATGTGATGTGTCCATGTTGCATTTTGGGGCAGTTCCTGTTGCGGGCTCTAGGCCTACCAACACAAGTGAGGTATCAATTTTATAGGGAGACTTGGGGGAGCGCTGTGTGGAAGGAAATTTGTGGCTCCTCTCTGATTCCAGAACTTTCTTTCACCAAAATGTAAGGAAAATATGTTTTTTTATCCAAATGTTGAGGTTTGCAAAGGATTCCGGGTAACAGAACCTGGTCAGAGCCCCACAAGTCACCCCATCTTGGATTCCCCTAGGTCTCTAGTTTTCAAAAATGCACAGGTTTGGTAGGTTTCCCTAGGTGCCGGCTGAGCTAGAGGCCAAAATCTACAGGTATGCACTTTGCAAAAATCACCTCTGTTTTCTTTCAAAAAATGTGATGTGTCCATGTTGTGTTTTGGGGCATTTCCTGTTGCGGGCGCTAGACCTACCCACACAAGTGAGGTATCATTTTTATCGGGAAACTTAGGGGAACGCTGGGTGGAAGGAAATTGGTGTCTCCTCACAGATTCCAGAACTTTGTGTCACCAAAATGTGAGGAAAATGTGTTTTTTTAGCCAAATTTTGAGGTTTGCAAAGGATTCTGGGTAACAGAACCTGGTCAGAGCCGCACATGTCACCCCATCTTGGATTCCCCTAGGTCTCTAGTTTTTTAAAAAAGCACAGGTTTCGTAGGTTTCCCTAGGTGCCGGCTGAGCTAGAGGCCAAAATCTACAGGTAGGCACTTTGCAACAAACACCTCTGTTTTCTTTAAAAAAATGTGATGTGTCCACGTTGCGTTTTGGGGCATTTCCTGTCACGGGCGCTAGGCCTACCCACACAAGTAAGGTTTCATTTTTATCGGGAGACTTGGGGGAACACTGGGTGGAAGGCAATTTGTGGCTCCTCTCAGATTCCAGAACTTTCTGTCACCAAAATGTGAGGAAAACATGTTTTTTTTGCCAAGTTTTGAGGTTTGCAAAGGATTCTGGGTAACAGAACCTGGTCAGAGCCCCACATGTCACCCCATCTTGGATTCCCCTAGGTCTCTACTTTTTAAAAATGCGCAGGTTTTATAGGTTTCCCTAGGTGTCGGCTGAGCTAGAGGCCAAAATCTACAGGTAGGCACCTTGCAAAAAACACCTCTGTTTTCTTTCAAAAAATGTGATGTGTCCATGTTGCATTTTGGGGCAGTTCCTGTCGCGGGCTCTAGGCCTACCAACACATGTGAGGTATCAATTTTATCGGGAGACTTGGGGGAGCGCTGTGTGGAAGGAAATTCGTGGCTCCTCTCTCATTCCAGAACTTTCTGTCACCAAAATGTGAGGAAAATGTGTTTTTCTATCCAAATGTTGAGGTTTGCAAAGGATTCTGGGTAACAGAACCTGGTCAGAGACCCACAAGTCACCCCATCCTTGATTCTCCTAGGTCTCTAGTTTTAAAAAATGCACAGGTTTGGTAGGTTTCCCTAGGTGCCGGCTGAGCTAGAGGCCAAAATCTACAGGTAGGCACTTTGCAAAAAACACCTCTGTTTTCTTTAAAAAAATGTGATGTGTCCACGTTGCGTTTTGGGGCATTTCCTGTCGCGGGCGCTAGGCCTACCCACACAAGTGAGGTATCATTTTTATCGGGAGACTTGGGGGAACGCTGGGTGAAAGGAAATTTGTGGCTCCTCTCTGATTCCAGAACATTTTGTCACCAAAATGTGAGGAAAATGTGTTTTGTTAGCTAAATTTTGAGGTTTGCAAAGGATTCTGGGTAGCAGAATCTGGTCAGAGCCCCACAAGTGACCCCATCCTGGTTTCCCCTAGGTCTCTAGTTTTCATAAATGCACAGGTTTGGAAGGTTTCCCTAGGTGCCGGCTGAGCTAGAGGCCAAAATCTACAGGTAGGCACTTTGCAAAAAACACCTCTGTTTTCTTTAAAAAAAATGTGATGTGTCCACGTTGCATTTTGCCGCATTTCCTGTAGCGGGCGCTAGGCCTAGCCACACAAGTGTGGTATCATTTTTATCGGGAGACTTGAGGGAACAAAGGGTGGAAGGACATTTTTGACTCCTCTCAGATTACAGAACTTTCTGTCACCAAAATGTGAGGAAAATGTGTTTTTTTAGCCAAAGTTTGAGGTTTGCAAAGGATTCTGGGTAACGGAACCTGGTCAGAGCCCCACAAGTCACCCCATCTTGGATTCCCCTAGGTCTCTAGTTTTCAAAAATGCACAGGTTTTGTAGGTTTCCCTAGGTGCCGGCTGAGCTAGAGGCCAAAATCTACAGGTAGGCACTTTGCAAAAAACACCTCTGTTTTCCTTCAAAAAATGTGATGTGTCCATGTTGTGTTTTGGGGCATTTCCTGTCGCGGGCGCTAGGCCTACCCACACAAGTGAGGTATCATTTTTTTAGGGAGACTTAGGGGAACGCTGGGTGGAACGAAATTTGTGGCTCCTCTCAGATTCCAGAACTTTGTGTCACCAAAATGTGAGGGAAATGTGTTTTTTAGCAAAATTTTGAGGTTTGCAATGGATTCTGGGTAACAGAACCTGGTCAGAGCCCCACATGTCACCCCATCTTGGATTCCCCTAGGTCTCTAGTTTTTAAAAAAAGCACAGGTTTTGTTGGTTTCCCTAGGTGCCGGCTGAGCTAGAGGTCAAAATCTACAGGTAGGCACTTTGCAACAAACACCTCTGTTTTCTTTCAAAAAATGTGATGTGTCCACGTTGCGTTTTGGGGCATTTCCTGTCACGGGCGCTAGGCCTACCCACACAAGTGAGGTATCATTTTTATCGGGAGACTTGGGGGAACGCTGGGTGGAAGGAAATTTGTGGCTCCTCTCTGATTCCAGATCTTTCTGTCACCAAAATGTGAGGAAAATGTGTTTTTTTTTAGCCACATTTTGAGGTTTGCAAAAGATTCAGGGTAACAGAACCTGGTCAGAGACCCACAAGTCACCCCATCTTGGATTCCCCTAGGTCTCTAGTTTTCAAAAATTCACAGGTTTGGTAGGATTCCCTAGGTGCCGGCTGAGCTAGAGGCCAAAATCTACTGGTAGGCACATTGCAAAAAACACATCTGTTTTCTTTCAAAAAATATGATGTGTCCACGTTGCGTTTTGGGGCAGTTCCTATTGCGGGTGCTAGGCCTACCCACACAAGTGAGGTATCATTTTTATTGGGATATTTGTGGGAACGCTGGGTGGAAGGAAATTTGTGGCTCCTCTCTGATTCCAGAACTTTCTGTCACCAAAATGTGAGGAAAATATGTTCTTTTATCCAAATGTTGAGGTGTGCAAAGGATTCCGGGTAACAGAACCTGGTCAGAGCCCCACAAGTCACCCCATCTTGGATTCCCCTAGGTCTCTAGTTTTCAAAAATGCACAGGTTTGGTAGGTTTCCCTAGGTGCCGGCTGAGCTAGAGGCCAAAATCTACAGGTAGGCACTTTGCAAAAATCACCTCTGTTTTCTTTCAAAAAATGTGATGTGTCCACATTGTGTTTTGGGGCCTTTCCTGTCGCGGGCGCTAGGCCTCCCACACAAGTGAGGTATCATTTTTATTGGGATACTTGTGGGAACGCTGGGTGGAAGGAAATTTGTGGCTCCTCTCAGATTCCAGGACTTTCTGTCACCAAAATGTGAGGAAAACGTGTTTTTTTAGCCAAATGTTGAGGTTTGTAAAGGATTCTGGGTAACAGAACCTGGTCAGAGCCCCACAAGTCTCCCCATCTTGGATTCCCCTAGGTCTCTAGTTTTTTTAAAAAGCACAGGTTTGGTAGGTTTCCCTAGGTGCCGGCTGAGCTAGAGGCCAAAATCTACAGGTAGGCACTTTGCAACAAACACCTCTGTTTTCTTTAAAAACATGTGATGTGTCCACGTTGCGTTTTGGGTCATTTCCTGTCACAGGCGCTAGGCCTACCCACACAAGTAAGGTATCATTTTTATCGGGAGACTTGGGGGAACGCTGGGTGGAAGGCAATTTGTGGCTCCTCTCTGATTCCAGAACTTTCTGTCACCAAAATGTGAGGAAAACATGTTTTTTTTTTAGCCAAATTTTGAGGTATGCAAAGGATTCTGGGTAACGGAACCTGGTCAGAGCCCCATAAGTCACCCCATCTTGGATTCCCCTAGGTCTCTAGTTTTAAAAAATGCCCAGGTTTTGTAGGTTTCCCTAGGTGCCGGCTGAGCTAGAGGCCAAAATCTACAGGTAGGCACTTTGCAAAAAACACCTCTGTTTTCTTTAAAAAAAATGTGATGTGTCCATGTTGCATTTTGGTGCAGTTCCTGTCGCGGGCTCTACGCCTACCAACACAAGTGAGGTATCAATTTTATAGGGAGACTTGGGGGAGCGCTGTGTGGAAGGAAATTTGTGGCTCCTCTCTGATTCCAGAACTTTCTGTCACCAAAATGTAAGGAAAATATGTTTTTTTATCCAAATGTTGAGGTTTGCAAAGGATTCCAGGTAACAGAACCTGGTCAGAGCCCCACAAGTCACCCCATCTTGGATTCCCCTAGGTCTCTAGTTTTCAAAAATGCACAGGTTTGGTAGGTTTCCCTAGGTGCCGGCTGAGCTAGAGGCCAAAATCTACAGGTATGCACTTTGCAAAAATCACCTCTGTTTTCTTTCAAAAAATGTGATGTGTCCATGTTGTGTTTTGGGGCATTTCCTGTTGCGGGCGCTAGACCTACCCACACAAGTGAGGTATCATTTTTATCGGGAAACTTAGGGGAACGCTGGGTGGAAGGAAATTGGTGTCTCCTCACAGATTCCATAACTTTGTGTCACCAAAATGTGAGGAAAATGTGTTTTTTTAGCCAAATTTTGAGGTTTGCAAAGGATTCTGGGTAACAGAACCTGGTCAGAGCCGCACATGTCACCCCATCTTGGATTCCCCTAGGTCTCTAGTTTTTTAAAAAAGCACAGGTTTCGTAGGTTTCCCTAGGTGCCGGCTGAGCTAGAGGCCAAAATCTACAGGTAGGCACTTTGCAACAAACACCTCTGTTTTCTTTAAAAAAATGTGATGTGTCCACGTTGCGTTTTGGGGCATTTCCTGTCACAGGCGCTAGGCCTACCCACACAAGTAAGGTTTCATTTTTATCGGGAGACTTGGGGGAACACTGGGTGGAAGGCAATTTGTGGCTCCTCTCAGATTCCAGAACTTTCTGTCACCAAAATGTGAGGAAAACATGTTTTTTTTGCCAAGTTTTGAGGTTTGCAAAGGTTTCTGGGTAACAGAACCTGGTCAGAGCCCCACATGTCACCCCATCTTGGATTCCCCTAGGTCTCTACTTTTTAAAAATGCGCAGGTTTTATAGGTTTCCCTAGGTGCCGGCTGAGCTAGAGGCCAAAATCTACTGGTAGGCACATTGCAAAAAACACATCTGTTTTCTTTAAAAAAATATGATGTGTCCACGTTGCGTTTTGGGGCAGTTCCTATTGCGGGTGCTAGGCCTACCCACACAAGTGAGGTATCATTTTTATTGGGATATTTGTGGGAACGCTGGGTGGAAGGAAATTTGTGGCTCCTCTCTGATTCCAGAACTTTCTGTCACCAAAATGTGAGGAAAATATGTTCTTTTATCCAAATGTTGAGGTGTGCAAAGGATTCCGGGTAACAGAACCTGGTCAGAGCCCCACAAGTCACCCCATCTTGGATTCCCCTAGGTCTCTAGTTTTCAAAAATGCACAGGTTTGGTAGGTTTCCCTAGGTGCCGGCTGAGCTAGAGGCCAAAATCTACAGGTAGGCACTTTGCAAAAATCACCTCTGTTTTCTTTCAAAAAATGTGATGTGTCCACATTGTGTTTTGGGGCCTTTCCTGTCGCGGGCGCTAGGCCTCCCACACAAGTGAGGTATCATTTTTATTGGGATACTTGTGGGAACGCTGGGTGGAAGGAAATTTGTGGCTCCTCTCAGATTCCAGGACTTTCTGTCACCAAAATGTGAGGAAAACGTGTTTTTTTAGCCAAATGTTGAGGTTTGTAAAGGATTCTGGGTAACAGAACCTGGTCAGAGCCCCACAAGTCTCCCCATCTTGGATTCCCCTAGGTCTCTAGTTTTTTTAAAAAGCACAGGTTTGGTAGGTTTCCCTAGGTGCCGGCTGAGCTAGAGGCCAAAATCTACAGGTAGGCACTTTGCAAAAATCACCTCTGTTTTCTTTCAAAAAATGTGATGTGTCCATGTTGTGTATTGGGGCATTTCCTGTTGCGGGCGCTAGACCTACCCACACAAGTGAGGTATCATTTTTATCGGGAAACTTAGGGGAACGCTGGGTGGAAGGAAATTGGTGTCTCCTCACAGATTCCATAACTTTGTGTCACCAAAATGTGAGGAAAATGTGTTTTTTTAGCCAAATTTTGAGGTTTGCAAAGGATTCTGGGTAACAGAACCTGGTCAGAGCCGCACATGTCACCCCATCTTGGATTCCCCTAGGTCTCTAGTTTTTTAAAAAAGCACAGGTTTCGTAGGTTTCCCTAGGTGCCGGCTGAGCTAGAGGCCAAAATCTACAGGTAGGCACTTTGCAACAAACACCTCTGTTTTCTTTAAAAAAATGTGATGTGTCCACGTTGCGTTTTGGGGCATTTCCTGTCACGGGCGCTAGGCCTACCCACACAAGTAAGGTTTCATTTTTATCGGGAGACTTGGGGGAACACTGGGTGGAAGGCAATTTGTGGCTCCTCTCAGATTCCAGAACTTTCTGTCACCAAAATGTGAGGAAAACATGTTTTTTTTGCCAAGTTTTGAGGTTTGCAAAGGTTTCTGGGTAACAGAACCTGGTCAGAGCCCCACATGTCACCCCATCTTGGATTCCCCTAGGTCTCTACTTTTTAAAAATGCGCAGGTTTTATAGGTTTCCCTAGGTGCCGGCTGAGCTAGAGGCCAAAATCTACTGGTAGGCACATTGCAAAAAACACATCTGTTTTCTTTAAAAAAATATGATGTGTCCACGTTGCGTTTTGGGGCAGTTCCTATTGCGGGTGCTAGGCCTACCCACACAAGTGAGGTATCATTTTTATTGGGATATTTGTGGGAACGCTGGGTGGAAGGAAATTTGTGGCTCCTCTCTGATTCCAGAACTTTCTGTCACCAAAATGTGAGGAAAATATGTTCTTTTATCCAAATGTTGAGGTGTGCAAAGGATTCCGGGTAACAGAACCTGGTCAGAGCCCCACAAGTCACCCCATCTTGGATTCCCCTAGGTCTCTAGTTTTCAAAAATGCACAGGTTTGGTAGGTTTCCCTAGGTGCCGGCTGAGCTAGAGGCCAAAATCTACAGGTAGGCACTTTGCAAAAATCACCTCTGTTTTCTTTCAAAAAATGTGATGTGTCCACATTGTGTTTTGGGGCCTTTCCTGTCGCGGGCGCTATGCCTCCCACACAAGTGAGGTATCATTTTTATTGGGATACTTGTGGGAACGCTGGGTGGAAGGAAATTTGTGGCTCCTCTCAGATTCCAGGACTTTCTGTCACCAAAATGTGAGGAAAACGTGTTTTTTTAGCCAAATGTTGAGGTTTGTAAAGGATTCTGGGTAACAGAACCTGGTCAGAGCCCCACAAGTCTCCCCATCTTGGATTCCCCTAGGTCTCTAGTTTTTTTAAAAAGCACAGGTTTGGTAGGTTTCCCTAGGTGCCGGCTGAGCTAGAGGCCAAAATCTACAGGTAGGCACTTTGCAACAAACACCTCTGTTTTCTTTAAAAACATGTGATGTGTCCACGTTGCGTTTTGGGTCATTTCCTGTCACAGGCGCTAGGCCTACCCACACAAGTAAGGTATCATTTTTATCGGGAGACTTGGGGGAACGCTGGGTGGAAGGCAATTTGTGGCTCCTCTCTGATTCCAGAACTTTCTGTCACCAAAATGTGAGGAAAACATGTTTTTTTTTTAGCCAAATTTTGAGGTATGCAAAGGATTCTGGGTAACGGAACCTGGTCAGAGCCCCATAAGTCACCCCATCTTGGATTCCCCTAGGTCTCTAGTTTTAAAAAATGCCCAGGTTTTGTAGGTTTCCCTAGGTGCCGGCTGAGCTAGAGGCCAAAATCTACAGGTAGGCACTTTGCAAAAAACACCTCTGTTTTCTTTAAAAAAAATGTGATGTGTCCATGTTGCATTTTGGTGCAGTTCCTGTCGCGGGCTCTACGCCTACCAACACAAGTGAGGTATCAATTTTATAGGGAGACTTGGGGGAGCGCTGTGTGGAAGGAAATTTGTGGCTCCTCTCTGATTCCAGAACTTTCTGTCACCAAAATGTAAGGAAAATATGTTTTTTTATCCAAATGTTGAGGTTTGCAAAGGATTCCGGGTAACAGAACCTGGTCAGAGCCCCACAAGTCACCCCATCTTGGATTCCCCTAGGTCTCTAGTTTTCAAAAATGCACAGGTTTGGTAGGTTTCCCTAGGTGCCGGCTGAGCTAGAGGCCAAAATCTACAGGTATGCACTTTGCAAAAATCACCTCTGTTTTCTTTCAAAAAATGTGATGTGTCCATGTTGTGTTTTGGGGCATTTCCTGTTGCGGGCGCTAGACCTACCCACACAAGTGAGGTATCATTTTTATCGGGAAACTTAGGGGAACGCTGGGTGGAAGGAAATTGGTGTCTCCTCACAGATTCCATAACTTTGTGTCACCAAAATGTGAGGAAAATGTGTTTTTTTAGCCAAATTTTGAGGTTTGCAAAGGATTCTGGGTAACAGAACCTGGTCAGAGCCGCACATGTCACCCCATCTTGGATTCCCCTAGGTCTCTAGTTTTTTAAAAAAGCACAGGTTTCGTAGGTTTCCCTAGGTGCCGGCTGAGCTAGAGGCCAAAATCTACAGGTAGGCACTTTGCAACAAACACCTATGTTTTCTTTAAAAAAATGTGATGTGTCCACGTTGCGTTTTGGGGCATTTCCTGTCACGGGCGCTAGGCCTACCCACACAAGTAAGGTTTCATTTTTATCGGGAGACTTGGGGGAACACTGGGTGGAAGGCAATTTGTGGCTCCTCTCAGATTCCAGAACTTTCTGTCACCAAAATGTGAGGAAAACATGTTTTTTTTGCCAAGTTTTGAGGTTTGCAAAGGTTTCTGGGTAACAGAACCTGGTCAGAGCCCCACATGTCACCCCATCTTGGATTCCCCTAGGTCTCTACTTTTTAAAAATGCGCAGGTTTTATAGGTTTCCCTAGGTGCCGGCTGAGCTAGAGGCCAAAATCTACTGGTAGGCACATTGCAAAAAACACATCTGTTTTCTTTAAAAAAATATGATGTGTCCACGTTGCGTTTTGGGGCAGTTCCTATTGCGGGTGCTAGGCCTACCCACACAAGTGAGGTATCATTTTTATTGGGATATTTGTGGGAACGCTGGGTGGAAGGAAATTTGTGGCTCCTCTCTGATTCCAGAACTTTCTGTCACCAAAATGTGAGGAAAATATGTTCTTTTATCCAAATGTTGAGGTGTGCAAAGGATTCCGGGTAACAGAACCTGGTCAGAGCCCCACAAGTCACCCCATCTTGGATTCCCCTAGGTCTCTAGTTTTAAAAAATGCACAGGTTTGGTAGGTTTCCCTAGGTGCCGGCTGAGCTAGAGGCCAAAATCTACAGGTAGGCACTTTGCAAAAATCACCTCTGTTTTCTTTCAAAAAATGTGATGTGTCCATGTTGTGTTTTGGGGCAGTTCCTGTCGCGGGCTCTAGGCCTACCAACACATGTGAGGTATCAATTTTATCGGGAGACTTGGGGGAGCGCTGTGTGGAAGGAAATTCGTGGCTCCTCTCTCATTCCAGAACTTTCTGTCACCAAAATGTGAGGAAAATGTGTTTTTCTATCCAAATGTTGAGGTTTGCAAAGGATTCTGGGTAACAGAACCTGGTCAGAGACCCACAAGTCACCCCATCCTTGATTCTCCTAGGTCTCTAGTTTTAAAAAATGCACAGGTTTGGTAGGTTTCCCTAGGTGCCGGCTGAGCTAGAGGCCAAAATCTACAGGTAGGCACTTTGCAAAAAACACCTCTGTTTTCTTTAAAAAAATGTGATGTGTCCACGTTGCGTTTTGGGGCATTTCCTGTCGCGGGCGCTAGGACTACCCACACAAGTGAGGTATCATTTTTATCGGGAGACTTGGGGGAACGCTGGGTGAAAGGAAATTTGTGGCTCCTCTCTGATTCCAGAACATTTTGTCACCAAAATGTGAGGAAAATGTGTTTTGTTAGCTAAATTTTGAGGTTTGCAAAGGATTCTGGGTAGCAGAATCTGGTCAGAGCCCCACAAGTGACCCCATCCTGGATTCCCCTAGGTCTCTAGTTTTCATAAATGCACAGGTTTGGAAGGTTTCCCTAGGTGCAGGCTTAGCTAGAGGCCAAAATCTACAGGTACCCACTTTGCAAAAAACACCTCTGTTTTCTTTAAAAAAATGTGATGTGTCCACGTTGCATTTTGCGGCACTTCCTGTAGCGGGCGCTAGGCCTAGCCACACAAGTGTGGTATCATTTTTATCGGGAGACTTGAGGGAACAAAGGGTGGAAGGAAATTTTTGACTCCTCTCAGATTACAGAACTTTCTGTCACCAAAATGTGAGGAAAATGTGTTTTTTTAGCCAAAGTTTGAGGTTTGCAAAGGATTCTGGGTAACGGAACCTGGTCAGAGCCCCACAAGTCACCCCATCTTGGATTCCCCTAGGTCTCTAGTTTTCAAAAATGCACAGGTTTTGTAGGTTTCCCTAGGTGCCGGCTGAGCTAGAGGCCAAAATCTACAGGTAGGCACTTTGCAAAAAACACCTCTGTTTTCCTTCAAAAAATGTGATGTGTCCATGTTGTGTTTTGGGGCATTTCCTGTCGCGGGCGCTAGGCCTACCCACACAAGTGAGGTATCATTTTTATAGGGAGACTTAGGGGAACGCTGGGTGGAACGAAATTTGTGGCTCCTCTCAGATTCCAGAACTTTGTGTCACCAAAATGTGAGGGAAATGTGTTTTTTAGCAAAATTTTGAGGTTTGCAATGGATTCTGGGTAACAGAACCTGGTCAGAGCCCCACATGTCACCCCATCTTGGATTCCCCTAGGTCTCTAGTTTTTAAAAAAAGCACAGGTTTTGTTGGTTTCCCTAGGTGCCGGCTGAGCTAGAGGTCAAAATCTACAGGTAGGCACTTTGCAACAAACACCTCTGTTTTCTTTCCAAAAATGTGATGTGTCCACGTTGCGTTTTGGGGCATTTCCTGTCACGGGCGCTAGGCCTACCCACACAAGTGAGGTATAATTTTTATCGGGAGACTTGGGGGAACGCTGGGTGAAAGGAAATGTGTCGCTCCTCTCTGATTCCAGAACTTTGTGTCACCAAAATGTGAGGAAATGTGTTTCTTTTGCCAAATTTTGAGGTTTGCAAAGGATTCTGGGTAACAGAACCTTGTTAGAACTCCACATGTCACCCCATCTTGGATTCCCCTAGGTCTCTAGTTTTTAAAAATGCACAGGTTTTGTAGGTTTCCCTAGGTGCCGGATGAGCTAGAGGCCAAAATCTACAGCTAGGCACTTTGCAACAAACACCTCTGTTATCTTTCAAAAAATGTGATGTGTCCACATTGCGTTTTGGGGCATTTCCTGTCACGGGCGCTAGGCCTACCCACACAAGTGAGGTATCATTTTTATCAGGAGACTTGGGGGAACGCTGGGTGGAAGGAAATTTGTGGCTCCTCTCTGATTCCAGAACTTTCTGTCACCAAAATGTGAGGAAAATATGTTCTTTTATCCAAATGTTGAGGTGTGCAAAGGATTCCGGGTAACAGAACCTGGTCAGAGCCCCACAAGTCACCCCATCTTGGATTCCCCTAGGTCTCTAGTTTTAAAAAATGCACAGGTTTGGTAGGTTTCCCTAGGTGCCGGCTGAGCTAGAGGCCAAAATCTACAGGTAGGCACTTTGCAAAAATCACCTCTGTTTTCTTTCAAAAAATGTGATGTGTCCATGTTGTGTTTTGGGGCAGTTCCTGTCGCGGGCTCTAGGCCTACCAACACATGTGAGGTATCAATTTTATCGGGAGACTTGGGGGAGCGCTGTGTGGAAGGAAATTCGTGGCTCCTCTCTCATTCCAGAACTTTCTGTCACCAAAATGTGAGGAAAATGTGTTTTTCTATCCAAATGTTGAGGTTTGCAAAGGATTCTGGGTAACAGAACCTGGTCAGAGACCCACAAGTCACCCCATCCTTGATTCTCCTAGGTCTCTAGTTTTAAAAAATGCACAGGTTTGGTAGGTTTCCCTAGGTGCCGGCTGAGCTAGAGGCCAAAATCTACAGGTAGGCACTTTGCAAAAAACACCTCTGTTTTCTTTAAAAAAATGTGATGTGTCCACGTTGCGTTTTGGGGCATTTCCTGTCGCGGGCGCTAGGACTACCCACACAAGTGAGGTATCATTTTTATCGGGAGACTTGGGGGAACGCTGGGTGAAAGGAAATTTGTGGCTCCTCTCTGATTCCAGAACATTTTGTCACCAAAATGTGAGGAAAATGTGTTTTGTTAGCTAAATTTTGAGGTTTGCAAAGGATTCTGGGTAGCAGAATCTGGTCAGAGCCCCACAAGTGACCCCATCCTGGATTCCCCTAGGTCTCTAGTTTTCATAAATGCACAGGTTTGGAAGGTTTCCCTAGGTGCAGGCTTAGCTAGAGGCCAAAATCTACAGGTACCCACTTTGCAAAAAACACCTCTGTTTTCTTTAAAAAAATGTGATGTGTCCACGTTGCATTTTGCGGCACTTCCTGTAGCGGGCGCTAGGCCTAGCCACACAAGTGTGGTATCATTTTTATCGGGAGACTTGAGGGAACAAAGGGTGGAAGGAAATTTTTGACTCCTCTCAGATTACAGAACTTTCTGTCACCAAAATGTGAGGAAAATGTGTTTTTTTAGCCAAAGTTTGAGGTTTGCAAAGGATTCTGGGTAACGGAACCTGGTCAGAGCCCCACAAGTCACCCCATCTTGGATTCCCCTAGGTCTCTAGTTTTCAAAAATGCACAGGTTTTGTAGGTTTCCCTAGGTGCCGGCTGAGCTAGAGGCCAAAATCTACAGGTAGGCACTTTGCAAAAAACACCTCTGTTTTCCTTCAAAAAATGTGATGTGTCCATGTTGTGTTTTGGGGCATTTCCTGTCGCGGGCGCTAGGCCTACCCACACAAGTGAGGTATCATTTTTATAGGGAGACTTAGGGGAACGCTGGGTGGAACGAAATTTGTGGCTCCTCTCAGATTCCAGAACTTTGTGTCACCAAAATGTGAGGGAAATGTGTTTTTTAGCAAAATTTTGAGGTTTGCAATGGATTCTGGGTAACAGAACCTGGTCAGAGCCCCACATGTCACCCCATCTTGGATTCCCCTAGGTCTCTAGTTTTTAAAAAAAGCACAGGTTTTGTTGGTTTCCCTAGGTGCCGGCTGAGCTAGAGGTCAAAATCTACAGGTAGGCACTTTGCAACAAACACCTCTGTTTTCTTTCCAAAAATGTGATGTGTCCACGTTGCGTTTTGGGGCATTTCCTGTCACGGGCGCTAGGCCTACCCACACAAGTGAGGTATAATTTTTATCGGGAGACTTGGGGGAACGCTGGGTGAAAGGAAATGTGTCGCTCCTCTCTGATTCCAGAACTTTGTGTCACCAAAATGTGAGGAAATGTGTTTCTTTTGCCAAATTTTGAGGTTTGCAAAGGATTCTGGGTAACAGAACCTGGTCAGAACTCCACATGTCACCCCATCTTGGATTCCCCTAGGTCTCTAGTTTTTAAAAATGCACAGGTTTTGTAGGTTTCCCTAGGTGCCGGATGAGCTAGAGGCCAAAATCTACAGCTAGGCACTTTGCAACAAACACCTCTGTTATCTTTCAAAAAATGTGATGTGTCCACATTGCGTTTTGGGGCATTTCCTGTCACGGGCGCTAGGCCTACCCACACAAGTGAGGTATCATTTTTATCAGGAGACTTGGGGGAACGCTGGGTGGAAGGAAATTTGTGGCTCCTCTCTGATTCCAGATCTTTCTGTCACCAAAATGTGAGGAAAATGTGTTTTTTTTTAGCCACATTTTGAGGTTTGCAAAAGATTCAGGGTAACAGAACCTGGTCAGAGACCCACAAGTCACCCCATCTTGGATTCCCCTAGGTCTCTAGTTTTCAAAAATGCACAGATTTGGTAGGATTCCCTAGGTGCCGGCTGAGCTAGAGGCCAAAATCTACTGGTAGGCACATTGCAAAAAACACCTCTGTTTTCTTTAAAAAAATATGATGTGTCCACGTTGCGTTTTGGGGCAGTTCCTATCGCGGGTGCTAGGCCTACCCACACACGTGAGGTATCATTTTTATCGGGAGACTTGGGGGAACGCTGGGTGGAAGGAAATTTGTGGTTCCTCTCTGATTCCAGAACTTTCTGTCACCAAAATGTGAGGAAAACGTGTTTTTTTAGCCAAATGTTGAGGTTTGCAAAGGATTCTGGGTAACAGAACCTGGTCACAGCCCAACAAGTCACACCATCTTGGATTTCCCTAGGTCTTTAATTTTCAAAACTGCACAGGTTTGATAGGTTTCCCTAGGTGCCGGCTGAGCTAGATGCCAAAATCTACAGGTAGGCAGTTTGCAAAAAACACCTCTGTTTTCTTTCACAAAAAATGTGATGTGTCCATTTTGCACTTTGGGGCAGTTCCTGTCGCGGGCGCTAGACCTACCCACACAAGTGAAGTATCATTTTTATCGGGAGACTTGGGGGAACGCTGGGTGGAAGGAAATTTGTGGTTCCTCTCTGATTCCAGAACTTTGGGGGTTATTCCAACTTTGGAGGAGGTGGTAATCCCTCCCAAATGTGACGGATTTACCACCAGCCGTATTACGAGTTCCATAGGATATAATGGACTCGTAATACGGCTGGTGGTATATCCGTCACTTTACCGTCACTTTTGGGACGGATTACCACTTCCTCCAAAGTTGGAATAACCCCCTTTGTGTCACCAAAATATGAGGAAAATGTGTTTTTTTAGCCAAATGTTGAGGTTTGCAAAGGATTCTGGGTAACAGAACCTGGTCAGAGCCCCACATGTCACCCCATCTTGGATTCCCCTAGGTCTCTAGTTTTTAAAAATGCGCAGGTTTTGTAGCTTTCCCTAGGTGCCGGCTGAGCTAGAGGCCAAAATCTACAGGTAGGCACTTTGCAAAAAACACCTCTGTTTTCTTTCACAAAAAATGTGATGTGTCCATGTTGCACTTTGGGGCATTTCTTGTCGCGGGCGCTAGACCTACCCACACAAGTGAGGTATCATTTTTATCGGGAGACTTGGGGGAACGCTGGGTGGAAGGAAATTTGTGGTTCTTCTCTGATTCCAGAACTTTGTGTCACCAAAATATGAGGAAAATGTGTTTTTTTAGCCAAATGTTGAGGTTTGCAAAGGATTCTGGGTAACAGAACCTGGTCAGAGCCCCACATGTCACCCCATCTTGGATTCCCCTAGATCTCTAGTCTTTAAAAATGCGCAGGTTTTGTAGCTTTCCCTAGGTGCCGGCTGAGCTAGAGAACAAAATCTACAGGTAGGCACTTTGCAAAAAACACCTCTGTTTTCTTTTAAAAAATGTGATGTGTCCACGTTGCGTTTTGGGGCATTTCCTGTCGCGGGTGCTAGGCCTACCCACACAAGTGAGGTATCATTTTTATTGGGAGACTTGTGGGAACGCTGGGTGGAAGAAAATTTGTGACTCCTCTCAGATTCCAGAACTTTCTGTCACCAAAATGTGAGGAAAATATGTTCTTTTATCCAAATGTTGAGGTGTGCAAAGGATTCCGGGTAAGAGAACCTGGTCAGAGCCCCACAAGTCACCCCATCTTGGATTCCCCTAGGTCTCTAGTTTTCAAAAATGCACAGGTTTGGTAGGTTTCCCTAGGTGTCGGCTGAGCTAGAGGCCAAAATCTACAGGTAGGCACTTTGCAAAAATCACCTCTGTTTTCTTTCAAAAAATGTGATGTGTCCACATTGTGTTTTGGGGCCTTTCCTGTCGCGGGCGCTAGGCCTCCCACACAAGTGAGGTATCATTTTTATTGGGATACTTGTGGGAACGCTGGGTGGAAGGAAATTTGTGGCTCCTCTCAGATTCCAGGACTTTCTGTCACCAAAATGTGAGGAAAACGTGTTTTTTTAGCCAAATGTTGAGGTTTGTAAAGGATTCTGGGTAACAGAACCTGGTCAGAGCCCCACAAGTCTCCCCATCTTGGATTCCCCTAGGTCTCTAGTTTTTTTAAAAAGCACAGGTTTGGTAGGTTTCCCTAGGTGCCGGCTGAGCTAGAGGCCAAAATCTACAGGTAGGCACTTTGCAACAAACACCTCTGTTTTCTTTAAAAACATGTGATGTGTCCACGTTGCGTTTTGGGTCATTTCCTGTCACAGGCGCTAGGCCTACCCACACAAGTAAGGTATAATTTTTATCGGGAGACTTGGGGGAACGCTGGGTGGAAGGCAATTTGTGGCTCCTCTCTGATTCCAGAACTTTCTGTCACCAAAATGTGAGGAAAACATGTTTTTTTTTTAGCCAAATTTTGAGGTATGCAAAGGATTCTGGATAACGGAACCTGGTCAGAGCCCCATAAGTCACCCCATCTTGGATTCCCCTAGGTCTCTAGTTTTAAAAAATGCCCAGGTTTTGTAGGTTTCCCTAGGTGCCGGCTGAGCTAGAGGCCAAAATCTACAGGTAGGCACTTTGCAAAAAACACCTCTGTTTTCTTTAAAAAAATGTGATGTGTCCATGTTGCATTTTGGGGCAGTTCCTGTCGCGGGCTCTAGGCCTACCAACACATGTGAGGTATCATTTTTATCGGGAAACTTAGGGGAACGCTGGGTGGAAGGAAATTGGTGTCTCCTCACAGATTCCAGAACTTTGTGTCACCAAAATGTGAGGAAAATGTGTTTTTTTAGCCAAATTTTGAGGTTTGCAAAGGATTCTGGGTAACAGAACCTGGTCAGAGCCGCACATGTCACCCCATCTTGGATTCCCCTAGGTCTCTAGTTTTTTAAAAAAGCACAGGTTTCGTAGGTTTCCCTAGGTGCCGGCTGAGCTAGAGGCCAAAATCTACAGGTAGGCACTTTGCAACAAACACCTCTTTTTTCTTTAAAAAAATGTGACGTGTCCACGTTGCGTTTTGGGGCATTTCCTGTCACGGGCGCTAGGCCTACCCACACAAGTAAGGTTTCATTTTTATCGGGAGACTTGGGGGAACACTGGGTGGAAGGCAATTTGTGGCTCCTCTCAGATTCCAGAACTTTCTGTCACCAAAATGTGAGGAAAACATGTTTTTTTTGCCAAGTTTTGAGGTTTGCAAAGGATTCTGGGTAACAGAACCTGGTCAGAGCCCCACATGTCACCCCATCTTGGATTCCCCTAGGTCTCTACTTTTTAAAAATGCGCAGGTTTTATAGGTTTCCCTAGGTGCCGGCTGAGCTAGAGGCCAAAATCTACAGGTAGGCACCTTGCAAAAAACACCTCTGTTTTCTTTCAAAAAATGTGATGTGTCCATGTTGCATTTTGGGGCAGTTCCTGTCGCGGGCTCTAGGCCTACCAACACATGTGAGGTATCAATTTTATCGGGAGACTTGGGGGAGCGCTGTGTGGAAGGAAATTCGTGGCTCCTCTCTCATTCCAGAACTTTCTGTCACCAAAATGTGAGGAAAATTTGTTTTTCTATCCAAATGTTGAGGTTTGCAAAGGATTCTGGGTAACAGAACCTGGTCAGAGACCCACAAGTCACCCCATCCTTGATTCTCCTAGGTCTCTAGTTTTATAAAATGCACAGGTTTGGTAGGTTTCCCTAGGTGCCGGCTGAGCTAGAGGCCAAAATCTACAGGTAGGCACTTTGCAAAAAACACCTCTGTTTTCTTTAAAAAAATGTGATGTGTCCACGTTGCATTTTGGGGCATTTCCTGTCGCGGGCGCTAGGCCTACCCACACAAGTGAGGTATCATTTTTATCGGGAGACTTGGGGGAACGCTGGGTGAAAGGAAATTTGTGGCTCCTCTCTGATTCCAGAACATTTTGTCACCAAAATGTGAGGAAAATGTGTTTTGTTAGCTAAATTTTGGGGTTTGCAAAGGATTCTGGGTAGCAGAATCTGGTCAGAGCCCCACAAGTGACCCCATCCTGGATTCCCCTAGGTCTCTAGTTTTCATAAATGCACAGGTTTGGAAGGTTTCCCTAGGTGCAGGCTGAGCTAGAGGCCAAAATCTACAGGTAGGCACTTTGCAAAAAACACCTCTGTTTTCTTTTAAAAAATGTGATGTGTCCACGTTGCATTTTGCGGCATTTCCTGTAGCGGGCGCTAGGCCTAGCCACACAAGTGTGGTATCATTTTTATCGGGAGACTTGAGGGAACAAAGGGTGGAAGGAAATTTATGACTCCTCTCAGATTACAGAACTTTCTGTCACCAAAATGTGAGGAAAATGTGTTTTTTTAGCCAAAGTTTGAGGTTTGCAAAGGATTCTGGGTAACGGAACCTGGTCAGGGCCCCACAAGTCACCCCATCTTGGATTCCCCTAGGTCTCTAGTTTTCAAAAATGCACAGGTTTTGTAGGTTTCCCTAGGTGCCGGCTGAGCTAGAGGCCAAAATCTACAGGTAGGCACTTTGCAAAAAACACCTCTGTTTTCCTTCAAAAAATGTGATGTGTCCATGTTGTGTTTTGGGGCATTTCCTGTCGCGGGCGCTAGGCCTACCCACACAAGTGAGGTATCATTTTTATAGGGAGACTTAGGGGAACGCTGGGTGGAACGAAATTTGTGGCTCCTCTCAGATTCCAGAACTTTGTGTCACCAAAATGTGAGGGAAATGTGTTTTTTAGCAAAATTTTGAGGTTTGCAATGGATTCTGGGTAACAGAACCTGGTCAGAGCCCCACATGTCACCCCATCTTGGATTCCCCTAGGTCTCTAGTTTTTAAAAAAAGCACAGGTTTTGTTGGTTTCCCTAGGTGCCGGCTGAGCTAGAGGTCAAAATCTACAGGTAGGCACTTTGCAACAAACACCTCTGTTTTCTTTCCAAAAATGTGATGTGTCCACGTTGCGTTTTGGGGCATTTCCTGTCACGGGCGCTAGGCCTACCCACACAAGTGAGGTATAATTTTTATCGGGAGACTTGGGGGAACGCTGGGTGAAAGGAAATGTGTCGCTCCTCTCTGATTCCAGAACTTTGTGTCACCAAAATGTGAGGAAATGTGTTTCTTTTGCCAAATTTTGAGGTTTGCAAAGGATTCTGGGTAACAGAACCTGGTCAGAACTCCACATGTCACCCCATCTTGGATTCCCCTAGGTCTCTAGTTTTTAAAAATGCACAGGTTTTGTAGGTTTCCCTAGGTGCCGGCTGAGCTAGAGGCCAAAATCTACAGCTAGGCACTTTGCAACAAACACCTCTGTTATCTTTCAAAAAATGTGATGTGTCCACATTGCGTTTTGGGGCATTTCCTGTCACGGGCGCTAGGCCTACCCACACAAGTGAGGTATCATTTTTATCGGGAGACTTGGGGGAACGCTGGGTGGAAGGAAATTTGTGGCTCCTCTCTGATTCCAGATCTTTCTGTCACCAAAATGTGAGGAAAATGTGTTTTTTTTTAGCCACATTTTGAGGTTTGCAAAAGATTCAGGGTAACAGAACCTGGTCAGAGACCCACAAGTCACCCCATCTTGGATTCCCCTAGGTCTCTAGTTTTCAAAAATGCACAGGTTTGGTAGGATTCCCTAGGTGCCGGCTGAGCTAGAGGCCAAAATCTACTGGTAGGCACATTGCAAAAAACACCTCTGTTTTCTTTAAAAAAATATGATGTGTCCACGTTGCGTTTTGGGGCAGTTCCTGTCGCGGGCGCTAGGCCTACCCACACAAGTGAGGTATCATTTTTATCGGGAGACTTGGGGGAACGCTGGGTGGAAGGAAATTTGTGGTTCCTCTCTGATTCCAGAACTTTCTGTCACCAAAATGTGAGGAAAACGTGTTTTTTTAGCCAAATGTTGAGGTTTGCAAAGGATTCTGGGTAACAGAACCTGGTCACAGCCCAACAAGTCACACCATCTTGGATTTCCCTAGGTCTTTAATTTTCAAAAATGCACAGGTTTGATAGGTTTCCCTAGGTGCCGGCTGAGCTAGATGCCAAAATCTACAGGTAGGCAGTTTGCAAAAAACACCTCTGTTTTCTTTCACAAAAAATGTGATGTGTCCATTTTGCACTTTGGGGCAGTTCCTGTCGCGGGCGCTAGACCTACCCACACAAGTGAAGTATCATTTTTATCGGGAGACTTGGGGGAACGCTGGGTGGAAGGAAATTTGTGGTTCCTCTCTGATTCCAGAACTTTGGGGGTTATTCCAACTTTGGAGGAGGTGGTAATCCCTCCCAAATGTGACGGATTTACCACCAGCCGTATTACGAGTTCCATAGGATATAATGGACTCGTAATACGGCTGGTGGTATATCCGTCACTTTACCGTCACTTTTGGGACGGATTACCACTTCCTCCAAAGTTGGAATAACCCCCTTTGTGTCACCAAAATATGAGGAAAATGTGTTTTTTTAGCCAAATGTTGAGGTTTGCAAAGGATTCTGGGTAACAGAACCTGGTCAGAGCCCCACATGTCACCCCATCTTGGATTCCCCTAGGTCTCTAGTTTTTAAAAATGCGCAGGTTTTGTAGCTTTCCCTAGGTGCCGGCTGAGCTAGAGGCCAAAATCTACAGGTAGGCACTTTGCAAAAAACACCTCTGTTTTCTTTAAAAAAATGTGATGTGTCCACATTGCATTTTGGGGCCTTTCCTGTTGCGGGTGCTAGGCCTACCCACACAAGTGTGGTATCATTTTTATTGGGAGACTTGTGGGAACGCTGGGTGGAAGAAAATGTGTGGCTCCTCTCAGATTCCAGAACTTTCTGTCACCAAAATGTGAGGAAAACTTGTTTTTTTAGCCAAATGTTGAGGTTTGCAAAGGATTCTGGGTAACAGAACTTGGTCACAGCCCAACAA
This sequence comes from Pleurodeles waltl, assembly GCF_031143425.1. Lineage (NCBI taxonomy): Eukaryota > Metazoa > Chordata > Amphibia > Caudata > Salamandridae > Pleurodeles > Pleurodeles waltl. The sequence goes on along the minus strand of NW_027149966.1, from coordinate 57,885 downwards.
GTCACACCATCTTGGATTTCCCTAGGTCTTTAATTTTCAAAAATGCACAGGTTTGATAGGTTTCCCTAGGTGCCGGCTGAGCTAGATGCCAAAATCTACAGGTAGGCAGTTTGCAAAAAACACCTCTGTTTTCTTTCACAAAAAATGTGATGTGTCCATGTTGCACTTTGGGGAAGTTCCTGTCGAGGGCGCTAGGCCTACCCACACAAGTGAGGTATCATTTTTATCGGGAGACTTGGGGGAACACTGGGTGGAAGGAAATTTGTGGTTCCTCTCTGATTCCAGAACTTTGGGGGTTATTCCAACTTTGGAGGAGGTGGTAATCCGTCCCAAATGTGACGGATTTACCACCAGCCGTATTACGAGTTCCATAGGATATAGTGGACTCCTAATACGGCTGGTGGTATATCCGTCACTTTACCGTCACTTTTGGGACGGATTACCACTTCCTCCAAAGTTGGAATAACCCCCTTTGTGTCACCAAAATATGAGGAAAATGTGTGTTTTTAGCCAAATGTTGAGGTTTGCAAAGGATTCTGGGTAACAGAACCTGGTCAGAGCCCCACATGTCACTCCATCTTGGATTCCCCTAGGTCTCTAGTTTTTAAAAATGCGCAGGTTTTGTAGCTTTCCCTAGGTGCCGGCTGAGCTAGAGGCCAAAATCTACAGGTAGGCACTTTGCAAAAAACACCTCTGTTTTCTTTCACAAAAAATGTGATGTGTCCATGTTGCACTTTGGGGCATTTCTTGTCGCGGGCGCTAGACCTACCCACACAAGTGAGGTATCATTTTTATCGGGAGACTTGGGGGAACGCTGGGTGGAAGGAAATTTGTGGTTCTTCTCTGATTCCAGAACTTTGTGTCACCAAAATATGAGGAAAATGTGTTTTTTTAGCCAAATGTTGAGGTTTGCAAAGGATTCTGGGTAACAGAACCTGGTCAGAGCCCCACATGTCACCCCATCTTGGATTCCCCTAGATCTCTAGTCTTTAAAAATGCGCAGGTTTTGTAGCTTTCCCTAGGTGCCGGCTGAGCTAGAGGCCAAAATCTACAGGTAGGCACTTTGCAAAAAACACCTCTGTTTTCTTTAAAAAAATGTGATGTGTCCACATTGCATTTTGGGGCCTTTCCAGTTGCGGGTGCTAGGCCTACCCACACAAGTGTGGTATCATTTTTATTGGGAGACTTGTGGGAACGCTGGGTGGAAGAAAATGTGTGACTCCTCTCAGATTCCAGAACTTTCTGTCACCAAAATGTGAGGAAAATATGTTCTTTTATCCAAATGTTGAGGTGTGCAAAGGATTCCGGGTAACAGAACCTGGTCAGAGCCCCACAAGTCACCCCATCTTGGATTCCCCTAGGTCTCTAGTTTTCAAAAATGCACAGGTTTGGTAGGTTTCCCTAGGTGTCGGCTGAGCTAGAGGCCAAAATCTACAGGTAGGCACTTTGCAAAAATCACCTCTGTTTTCTTTCAAAAAATGTGATGTGTCCACATTGTGTTTTGGGGCCTTTCCTGTCGCGGGCGCTAGGCCTCCCACACAAGTGAGGTATCATTTTTATTGGGATACTTGTGGGAACGCTGGGTGGAAGGAAATTTGTGGCTCCTCTCAGATTCCAGGACTTTCTGTCACCAAAATGTGAGGAAAACGTGTTTTTTTAGCCAAATGTTGAGGTTTGTAAAGGATTCTGGGTAACAGAACCTGGTCAGAGCCCCACAAGTCTCCCCATCTTTGATTCCCCTAGGTCTCTAGTTTTTTTAAAAAGCACAGGTTTGGTAGGTTTCCCTAGGTGCCGGCTGAGCTAGAGGCCAAAATCTACAGGTAGGCACTTTGCAACAAACACCTCTGTTTTCTTTAAAAACATGTGATGTGTCCACGTTGCGTTTTGGGTCATTTCCTGTCACAGGCGCTAGGCCTACCCACACAAGTAAGGTATCATTTTTATCGGGAGACTTGGGGGAACGCTGGGTGGAAGGCAATTTGTGGCTCCTCTCTGATTCCAGAACTTTCTGTCACCAAAATGTGAGGAAAACATGTTTTTTTTTTAGCCAAATTTTGAGGTATGCAAAGGATTCTGGATAACGGAACCTGGTCAGAGCCCCATAAGTCACCCCATCTTGGATTCCCCTAGGTCTCTAGTTTTAAAAAATGCCCAGGTTTTGTAGGTTTCCCTAGGTGCCGGCTGAGCTAGAGGCCAAAATCTACAGGTAGGCACTTTGCAAAAAACACCTCTGTTTTCTTTAAAAAAATGTGATGTGTCCATGTTGCATTTTGGGGCAGTTCCTGTCGCGGGCTCTACGCCTACCAACACAAGTGAGGTATCAATTTTATAGGGAGACTTGGGGGAGCGCTGTGTGGAAGGAAATTTGTGGCTCCTCTCTGATTCCAGAACTTTCTGTCACCAAAATGTAAGGAAAATATGTTTTTTTATCCAAATGTTGAGGTTTGCAAAGGATTCCGGGTAACAGAACCTGGTCCAGAGCCCCACAAGTCACCCCATCTTGGATTCCCCTAGGTCTCTAGTTTTCAAAAATGCACAGGTTTGGTAGGTTTCCCTAGGTGCCGGCTGAGCTAGAGGCCAAAATCTACAGGTATGCACTTTGCAAAAATCACCTCTGTTTTCTTTCAAAAAATGTGATGTGTCCATGTTGTGTTTTGGGGCATTTCCTGTTGCGGGCGCTAGACCTACCCACACAAGTGAGGTATCATTTTTATCGGGAAACTTAGGGGAACGCTGGGTGGAAGGAAATTGGTGTCTCCTCACAGATTCCAGAACTTTGTGTCACCAAAATGTGAGGAAAATGTGTTTTTTTAGCCAAATTTTGAGGTTTGCAAAGGATTCTGGGTAACAGAACCTGGTCAGAGCCGCACATGTCACCCCATCTTGGATTCCCCTAGGTCTCTAGTTTTTTAAAAAAGCACAGGTTTCGTAGGTTTCCCTAGGTGCCGGCTGAGCTAGAGGCCAAAATCTACAGGTAGGCACTTTGCAACAAACACCTCTTTTTTCTTTAAAAAAATGTGATGTGTCCACGTTGCGTTTTGGGGCATTTCCTGTCACGGGCGCTAGGCCTACCCACACAAGTAAGGTTTCATTTTTATCGGGAGACTTGGGGGAACACTGGGTGGAAGGCAATTTGTGGCTCCTCTCAGATTCCAGAACTTTCTGTCACCAAAATGTGAGGAAAACATGTTTTTTTTGCCAAGTTTTGAGGTTTGCAAAGGATTCTGGGTAACAGAACCTGGTCAGAGCCCCACATGTCACCCCATCTTGGATTCCCCTAGGTCTCTACTTTTTAAAAATGCGCAGGTTTTATAGGTTTCCCTAGGTGCCGGCTGAGCTAGAGGCCAAAATCTACAGGTAGGCACCTTGCAAAAAACACCTCTGTTTTCTTTCAAAAAATGTGATGTGTCCATGTTGCATTTTGGGGCAGTTCCTGTCGCGGGCTCTAGGCCTACCAACACATGTGAGGTATCAATTTTATCGGGAGACTTGGGGGAGCGCTGTGTGGAAGGAAATTCGTGGCTCCTCTCTCATTCCAGAACTTTCTGTCACCAAAATGTGAGGAAAATTTGTTTTTCTATCCAAATGTTGAGGTTTGCAAAGGATTCTGGGTAACAGAACCTGGTCAGAGACCCACAAGTCACCCCATCCTTGATTCTCCTAGGTCTCTAGTTTTATAAAATGCACAGGTTTGGTAGGTTTCCCTAGGTGCCGGCTGAGCTAGAGGCCAAAATCTACAGGTAGGCACTTTGCAAAAAACACCTCTGTTTTCTTTAAAAAAATGTGATGTGTCCACGTTGCGTTTTGGGGCATTTCCTGTCGCGGGCGCTAGGCCTACCCACACAAGTGAGGTATCATTTTTATCGGGAGACTTGGGGGAACGCTGGGTGAAAGGAAATTTGTGGCTCCTCTCTGATTCCAGAACATTTTGTCACCAAAATGTGAGGAAAATGTGTTTTGTTAGCTAAATTTTGGGGTTTGCAAAGGATTCTGGGTAGCAGAATCTGGTCAGAGCCCCACAAGTGACCCCATCCTGGATTCCCCTAGGTCTCTAGTTTTCATAAATGCACAGGTTTGGAAGGTTTCCCTAGGTGCAGGCTGAGCTAGAGGCCAAAATCTACAGGTAGGCACTTTGCAAAAAACACCTCTGTTTTCTTTTAAAAAATGTGATGTGTCCACGTTGCATTTTGCGGCATTTCCTGTAGCGGGCGCTAGGCCTAGCCACACAAGTGTGGTATCATTTTTATCGGGAGACTTGAGGGAACAAAGGGTGGAAGGAAATTTTTGACTCCTCTCAGATTACAGAACTTTCTGTCACCAAAATGTGAGGAAAATGTGTTTTTTTAGCCAAAGTTTGAGGTTTGCAAAGGATTCTGGGTAACGGAACCTGGTCAGAGCCCCACAAGTCACCCCATCTTGGATTCCCCTAGGTCTCTAGTTTTCAAAAATGCACAGGTTTTGTAGGTTTCCCTAGGTGCCGGCTGAGCTAGAGGCCAAAATCTACAGGTAGGCACTTTGCAAAAAACACCTCTGTTTTCCTTCAAAAAATGTGATGTGTCCATGTTGTGTTTTGGGGCATTTCCTGTCGCGGGCGCTAGGCCTACCCACACAAGTGAGGTATCATTTTTATAGGGAGACTTAGGGGAACGCTGGGTGGAACGAAATTTGTGGCTCCTCTCAGATTCCAGAACTTTGTGTCACCAAAATGTGAGGGAAATGTGTTTTTTAGCAAAATTTTGAGGTTTGCAATGGATTCTGGGTAACAGAACCTGGTCAGAGCCCCACATGTCACCCCATCTTGGATTCCCCTAGGTCTCTAGTTTTTAAAAAAAGCACAGGTTTTGTTGGTTTCCCTAGGTGCCGGCTGAGCTAGAGGTCAAAATCTACAGGTAGGCACTTTGCAACAAACACCTCTGTTTTCTTTCCAAAAATGTGATGTGTCCACGTTGCGTTTTGGGGCATTTCCTGTCACGGGCGCTAGGCCTACCCACACAAGTGAGGTATCATTTTTATCGGGAGACTTGGGGGAACGCTGGGTGAAAGGAAATGTGTGGCTCCTCTCTGATTCCAGAACTTTGTGTCACCAAAATGTGAGGAAATGTGTTTCTTTTGCCAAATTTTGAGGTTTGCAAAGGATTCTGGGTAACAGAACCTGGTCAGAACTCCACATGTCACCCCATCTTGGATTCCCCTAGGTCTCTAGTTTTTAAAAATGCACAGGTTTTGTAGGTTTCCCTAGGTGCCGGCTGAGCTAGAGGCCAAAATCTACAGCTAGGCACTTTGCAACAAACACCTCTGTTATCTTTCAAAAAATGTGATGTGTCCACATTGCGTTTTGGGGCATTTCCTGTCACGGGCGCTAGGCCTACCCACACAAGTGAGGTATCATTTTTATCGGGAGACTTGGGGGAACGCTGGGTGGAAGGAAATTTGTGGCTCCTCTCTGATTCCAGATCTTTCTGTCACCAAAATGTGAGGAAAATGTGTTTTTTTTTAGCCACATTTTGAGGTTTGCAAAAGATTCAGGGTAACAGAACCTTGTCAGAGACCCACAAGTCACCCCATCTTGGATTCCCCTAGGTCTCTAGTTTTCAAAAATGCACAGGTTTGGTAGGATTCCCTAGGTGCCGGCTGAGCTAGAGGCCAAAATCTACTGGTAGGCACATTGCAAAAAACACCTCTGTTTTCTTTAAAAAAATATGATGTGTCCACGTTGCGTTTTGGGGCAGTTCCTGTCGCGGGTGCTAGGCCTACCCACACAAGTGAGGTATCATTTTTATCGGGAGACTTGGGGGAACGCTGGGTGGAAGGAAATTTGTGGTTCCTCTCTGATTCCAGAACTTTCTGTCACCAAAATGTGAGGAAAACGTGTTTTTTTAGCCAAATGTTGAGGTTTGCAAAGGATTCTGGGTAACAGAACCTGGTCACAGCCCAACAAGTCACACCATCTTGGATTTCCCTAGGTCTTTAATTTTCAAAAATGCACAGGTTTGATAGGTTTCCCTAGGTGCCGGCTGAGCTAGATGCCAAAATCTACAGGTAGGCAGTTTGCAAAAAACACCTCTGTTTTCTTTCACAAAAAATGTGATGTGTCCATTTTGCACTTTGGGGCAGTTCCTGTCGCGGGCGCTAGACCTACCCACACAAGTGAAGTATCATTTTTATCGGGAGACTTGGGGGAACGCTGGGTGGAAGGAAATTTGTGGTTCCTCTCTGATTCCAGAACTTTGGGGGTTATTCCAACTTTGGAGGAGGTGGTAATCCCTCCCAAATGTGACGGATTTACCACCAGCCGTATTACGAGTTCCATAGGATATAATGGACTCGTAATACGGCTGGTGGTATATCCGTCACTTTACCGTCACTTTTGGGACGGATTACCACTTCCTCCAAAGTTGGAATAACCCCCTTTGTGTCACCAAAATATGAGGAAAATGTGTTTTTTTAGCCAAATGTTGAGGTTTGCAAAGGATTCTGGGTAACAGAACCTGGTCAGAGCCCCACATGTCACCCCATCTTGGATTCCCCTAGGTCTCTAGTTTTTAAAAATGCGCAGGTTTTGTAGCTTTCCCTAGGTGCCGGCTGAGCTAGAGGCCAAAATCTACAGGTAGGCACTTTGCAAAAAACACCTCTGTTTTCTTTAAAAAAATGTGATGTGTCCACATTGCATTTTGGGGCCTTTCCTGTTGCGGGTGCTAGGCCTACCCACACAAGTGTGGTATCATTTTTATTGGGAGACTTGTGGGAACGCTGGGTGGAAGAAAATGTGTGGCTCCTCTCAGATTCCAGAACTTTCTGTCACCAAAATGTGAGGAAAACTTGTTTTTTTAGCCAAATGTTGAGGTTTGCAAAGGATTCTGGGTAACAGAACTTGGTCACAGCCCAACAAGTCACACCATCTTGGATTTCCCTAGGTCTTTAATTTTCAAAAATGCACAGGTTTGATAGGTTTCCCTAGGTGCCGGCTGAGCTAGATGCCAAAATCTACAGGTAGGCAGTTTGCAAAAAACTCCTCTGTTTTCTTTCACAAAAAATGTGATGTGTCCATGTTGCACTTTGGGGCAGTTCCTGTCGCGGGCGCTAGGCCTACCCACACAAGTGAGGTATCATTTTTATCGGGAGACTTGGGGGAACACTGGGTGGAAGGAAATTTGTGGTTCCTCTCTGATTCCAGAACTTTGGGGGTTATTCCAACTTTGGAGGAGGTGGTAATCCGTCCCAAATGTGACGGATTTACCACCAGCCGTATTACGAGTTCCATAGGATATAATGGACTCGTAATACGGCTGGTGGTATATCCGTCACTTTACCGTCACTTTTGGGACGGATTACCACTTCCTCCAAAGTTGGAATAACCCCCTTTGTGTCACCAAAATATGAGGAAAATGTGTGTTTTTAGCCAAATGTTGAGGTTTGCAAAGGATTCTGGGTAACAGAACCTGGTCAGAGCCCCACATGTCACTCCATCTTGGATTCCCCTAGGTCTCTAGTTTTTAAAAATGCGCAGGTTTTGTAGCTTTCCCTAGGTGCCGGCTGAGCTAGAGGCCAAAATCTACAGGTAGGCACTTTGCAAAAAACACCTCTGTTTTCTTTCACAAAAAATGTGATGTGTCCATGTTGCACTTTGGGGCATTTCTTGTCGCGGGCGCTAGACCTACCCACACAAGTGAGGTATCATTTTTATCGGGAGACTTGGGGGAACGCTGGGTGGAAGGAAATTTGTGGTTCTTCTCTGATTCCAGAACTTTGTGTCACCAAAATATGAGGAAAATGTGTTTTTTTAGCCAAATGTTGAGGTTTGCAAAGGATTCTGGGTAACAGAACCTGGTCAGAGCCCCACATGTCACCCCATCTTGGATTCCCCTAGATCTCTAGTCTTTAAAAATGCGCAGGTTTTGTAGCTTTCCCTAGGTGCCGGCTGAGCTAGAGAACAAAATCTACAGGTAGGCACTTTGCAAAAAACACCTCTGTTTTCTTTAAAAAAATGTGATGTGTCCACGTTGCGTTTTGGGGCATTTCCTGTCGCGGGTGCTAGGCCTACCCACACAAGTGAGGTATCATTTTTATTGGGAGACTTGTGGGAACGCTGGGTGGAAGAAAATTTGTGACTCCTCTCAGATACCAGAACTTTCTGTCACCAAAATGTGAGGAAAATATGTTCTTTTATCCAAATGTTGAGGTGTGCAAAGGATTCCGGGTAACAGAACCTGGTCAGAGCCCCACAAGTCACCCCATCTTGGATTCCCCTAGGTCTCTAGTTTTCAAAAATGCACAGGTTTGGTAGGTTTCCCTAGGTGTCGGCTGAGCTAGAGGCCAAAATCTACAGGTAGGCACTTTGCAAAAATCACCTCTGTTTTCTTTCAAAAAATGTGATGTGTCCACATTGTGTTTTGGGGCCTTTCCTGTCGCGGGCGCTAGGCCTCCCACACAAGTGAGGTATCATTTTTATTGGGATACTTGTGGGAACGCTGGGTGGAAGGAAATTTGTGGCTCCTCTCAGATTCCAGGACTTTCTGTCACCAAAATGTGAGGAAAACGTGTTTTTTTAGCCAAATGTTGAGGTTTGTAAAGGATTCTGGGTAACAGAACCTGGTCAGAGCCCCACAAGTCTCCCCATCTTGGATTCCCCTAGGTCTCTAGTTTTTTTAAAAAGCACAGGTTTGGTAGGTTTCCCTAGGTGCCGGCTGAGCTAGAGGCCAAAATCTACAGGTAGGCACTTTGCAACAAACACCTCTGTTTTCTTTAAAAACATGTGATGTGTCCACGTTGCGTTTTGGGTCATTTCCTGTCACAGGCGCTAGGCCTACCCACACAAGTAAGGTATCATTTTTATCGGGAGACTTGGGGGAACGCTGGGTGGAAGGCAATTTGTGGCTCCTCTATGATTCCAGAACTTTCTGTCACCAAAATGTGAGGAAAACATGTTTTTTTTTTAGCCAAATTTTGAGGTATGCAAAGGATTCTGGATAACGGAACCTGGTCAGAGCCCCATAAGTCACCCCATCTTGGATTCCCCTAGGTCTCTAGTTTTAAAAAATGCCCAGGTTTTGTAGGTTTCCCTAGGTGCCGGCTGAGCTAGAGGCCAAAATCTACAGGTAGGCACTTTGCAAAAAACACCTCTGTTTTCTTTAAAAAAATGTGATGTGTCCATGTTGCATTTTGGGGCAGTTCCTGTCGCGGGCTCTACGCCTACCAACACAAGTGAGGTATCAATTTTATAGGGAGACTTGGGGGAGCGCTGTGTGGAAGGAAATTTGTGGCTCCTCTCTGATTCCAGAACTTTCTGTCACCAAAATGTAAGGAAAATATGTTTTTTTATCCAAATGTTGAGGTTTGCAAAGGATTCCGGGTAACAGAACCTGGTCAGAGCCCCACAAGTCACCCCATCTTGGATTCCCCTAGGTCTCTAGTTTTCAAAAATGCACAGGTTTGGTAGGATTCCCTAGGTGCCGGCTGAGCTAGAGGCCAAAATCTACTGGTAGGCACATTGCAAAAAACACCTCTGTTTTCTTTAAAAAAATATGATGTGTCCACGTTGCGTTTTGGGGCAGTTCCTGTCGCGGGTGCTAGGCCTACCCACACAAGTGAGGTATCATTTTTATCGGGAGACTTGGGGGAACGCTGGGTGGAAGGAAATTTGTGGTTCCTCTCTGATTCCAGAACTTTCTGTCACCAAAATGTGAGGAAAACGTGTTTTTTTAGCCAAATGTTGAGGTTTGCAAAGGATTCTGGGTAACAGAACCTGGTCACAGCCCAACAAGTCACACCATCTTGGATTTCCCTAGGTCTTTAATTTTCAAAAATGCACAGGTTTGATAGGTTTCCCTAGGTGCCGGCTGAGCTAGATGCCAAAATCTACAGGTAGGCAGTTTGCAAAAAACACCTCTGTTTTCTTTCACAAAAAATGTGATGTGTCCATTTTGCACTTTGGGGCAGTTCCTGTCGCGGGCGCTAGACCTACCCACACAAGTGAAGTATCATTTTTATCGGGAGACTTGGGGGAACGCTGGGTGGAAGGAAATTTGTGGTTCCTCTCTGATTCCAGAACTTTGGGGGTTATTCCAACTTTGGAGGAGGTGGTAATCCCTCCCAAATGTGACGGATTTACCACCAGCCGTATTACGAGTTCCATAGGATATAATGGACTCGTAATACGGCTGGTGGTATATCCGTCACTTTACCGTCACTTTTGGGACGGATTACCACTTCCTCCAAAGTTGGAATAACCCCCTTTGTGTCACCAAAATATGAGGAAAATGTGTTTTTTTAGCCAAATGTTGAGGTTTGCAAAGGATTCTGGGTAACAGAACCTGGTCAGAGCCCCACATGTCACCCCATCTTGGATTCCCCTAGGTCTCTAGTTTTTAAAAATGCGCAGGTTTTGTAGCTTTCCCTAGGTGCCGGCTGAGCTAGAGGCCAAAATCTACAGGTAGGCACTTTGCAAAAAACACCTCTGTTTTCTTTAAAAAAATGTGATGTGTCCACATTGCATTTTGGGGCCTTTCCTGTTGCGGGTGCTAGGCCTACCCACACAAGTGTGGTATCATTTTTATTGGGAGACTTGTGGGAACGCTGGGTGGAAGAAAATGTGTGGCTCCTCTCAGATTCCAGAACTTTCTGTCACCAAAATGTGAGGAAAACTTGTTTTTTTAGCCAAATGTTGAGGTTTGCAAAGGATTCTGGGTAACAGAACTTGGTCACAGCCCAACAAGTCACACCATCTTGGATTTCCCTAGGTCTTTAATTTTCAAAAATGCACAGGTTTGATAGGTTTCCCTAGGTGCCGGCTGAGCTAGATGCCAAAATCTACAGGTAGGCAGTTTGCAAAAAACACCTCTGTTTTCTTTCACAAAAAATGTGATGTGTCCATGTTGCACTTTGGGGCAGTTCCTGTCGCGGGCGCTAGGCCTACCCACACAAGTGAGGTATCATTTTTATCGGGAGACTTGGGGGAACACTGGGTGGAAGGAAATTTGTGGTTCCTCTCTGATTCCAGAACTTTGGGGGTTATTCCAACTTTGGAGGAGGTGGTAATCCGTCCCAAATGTGACGGATTTACCACCAGCCGTATTACGAGTTCCATAGGATATAATGGACTCGTAATACGGCTGGTGGTATATCCGTCACTTTACCGTCACTTTTGGGACGGATTACCACTTCCTCCAAAGTTGGAATAACCCCCTTTGTGTCACCAAAATATGAGGAAAATGTGTGTTTTTAGCCAAATGTTGAGGTTTGCAAAGGATTCTGGGTAACAGAACCTGGTCAGAGCCCCACATGTCACTCCATCTTGGATTCCCCTAGGTCTCTAGTTTTTAAAAATGCGCAGGTTTTGTAGCTTTCCCTAGGTGCCGGCTGAGCTAGAGGCCAAAATCTACAGGTAGGCACTTTGCAAAAAACACCTCTGTTTTCTTTCACAAAAAATGTGATGTGTCCATGTTGCACTTTGGGGCATTTCTTGTCGCGGGCGCTAGACCTACCCACACAAGTGAGGTATCATTTTTATCGGGAGACTTGGGGGAACGCTGGGTGGAAGGAAATTTGTGGTTCTTCTCTGATTCCAGAACTTTGTGTCACCAAAATATGAGGAAAATGTGTTTTTTTAGCCAAATGTTGAGGTTTGCAAAGGATTCTGGGTAACAGAACCTGGTCAGAGCCCCACATGTCACCCCATCTTGGATTCCCCTAGATCTCTAGTCTTTAAAAATGCGCAGGTTTTGTAGCTTTCCCTAGGTGCCGGCTGAGCTAGAGAACAAAATCTACAGGTAGGCACTTTGCAAAAAACACCTCTGTTTTCTTTAAAAAAATGTGATGTGTCCACATTGCATTTTGGGGCCTTTCCTGTTGCGGGTGCTAGGCCTACCCACACAAGTGTGGTATCATTTTTATTGGGAGACTTGTGGGAACGCTGGGTGGAAGAAAATGTGTGGCTCCTCTCAGATTCCAGAACTTTCTGTCACCAAAATGTGAGGAAAACTTGTTTTTTTAGCCAAATGTTGAGGTTTGCAAAGGATTCTGGGTAACAGAACTTGGTCACAGCCCAACAAGTCACACCATCTTGGATTTCCCTAGGTCTTTAATTTTCAAAAATGCACAGGTTTGATAGGTTTCCCTAGGTGCCGGCTGAGCTAGATGCCAAAATCTACAGGTAGGCAGTTTGCAAAAAACACCTCTGTTTTCTTTCACAAAAAATGTGATGTGTCCATGTTGCACTTTGGGGCAGTTCCTGTCGCGGGCGCTAGGCCTACCCACACAAGTGAGGTATCATTTTTATCGGGAGACTTGGGGGAACACTGGGTGGAAGGAAATTTGTGGTTCCTCTCTGATTCCAGAACTTTGGGGGTTATTCCAACTTTGGAGGAGGTGGTAATCCGTCCCAAATGTGACGGATTTACCACCAGCCGTATTACGAGTTCCATAGGATATAATGGACTCGTAATACGGCTGGTGGTATATCCGTCACTTTACCGTCACTTTTGGGACGGATTACCACTTCCTCCAAAGTTGGAATAACCCCCTTTGTGTCACCAAAATATGAGGAAAATGTGTGTTTTTAGCCAAATGTTGAGGTTTGCAAAGGATTCTGGGTAACAGAACCTGGTCAGAGCCCCACATGTCACTCCATCTTGGATTCCCCTAGGTCTCTAGTTTTTAAAAATGCGCAGGTTTTGTAGCTTTCCCTAGGTGCCGGCTGAGCTAGAGGCCAAAATCTACAGGTAGGCACTTTGCAAAAAACACCTCTGTTTTCTTTCACAAAAAATGTGATGTGTCCATGTTGCACTTTGGGGCATTTCTTGTCGCGGGCGCTAGACCTACCCACACAAGTGAGGTATCATTTTTATCGGGAGACTTGGGGGAACGCTGGGTGGAAGGAAATTTGTGGTTCTTCTCTGATTCCAGAACTTTGTGTCACCAAAATATGAGGAAAATGTGTTTTTTTAGCCAAATGTTGAGGTTTGCAAAGGATTCTGGGTAACAGAACCTGGTCAGAGCCCCACATGTCACCCCATCTTGGATTCCCCTAGATCTCTAGTCTTTAAAAATGCGCAGGTTTTGTAGCTTTCCCTAGGTGCCGGCTGAGCTAGAGAACAAAATCTACAGGTAGGCACTTTGCAAAAAACACCTCTGTTTTCTTTAAAAAAATGTGATGTGTCCACGTTGCGTTTTGGGGCATTTCCTGTCGCGGGTGCTAGGCCTACCCACACAAGTGAGGTATCATTTTTATTGGGAGACTTGTGGGAACGCTGGGTGGAAGAAAATTTGTGACTCCTCTCAGATACCAGAACTTTCTGTCACCAAAATGTGAGGAAAATATGTTCTTTTATCCAAATGTTGAGGTGTGCAAAGGATTCCGGGTAACAGAACCTGGTCAGAGCCCCACAAGTCACCCCATCTTGGATTCCCCTAGGTCTCTAGTTTTCAAAAATGCACAGGTTTGGTAGGTTTCCCTAGGTGTCGGCTGAGCTAGAGGCCAAAATCTACAGGTAGGCACTTTGCAAAAATCACCTCTGTTTTCTTTCAAAAAATGTGATGTGTCCACATTGTGTTTTGGGGCCTTTCCTGTCGCGGGCGCTAGGCCTCCCACACAAGTGAGGTATCATTTTTATTGGGATACTTGTGGGAACGCTGGGTGGAAGGAAATTTGTGGCTCCTCTCAGATTCCAGGACTTTCTGTCACCAAAATGTGAGGAAAACGTGTTTTTTTAGCCAAATGTTGAGGTTTGTAAAGGATTCTGGGTAACAGAACCTGGTCAGAGCCCCACAAGTCGCCCCATCTTGGATTCCCCTAGGTCTCTAGTTTTTTTAAAAAGCACAGGTTTGGTAGGTTTCCCTAGGTGCCGGCTGAGCTAGAGGCCAAAATCTACAGGTAGGCACTTTGCAACAAACACCTCTGTTTTCTTTAAAAACATGTGATGTGTCCACGTTGCGTTTTGGGTCATTTCCTGTCACAGGCGCTAGGCCTACCCACACAAGTAAGGTATCATTTTTATCGGGAGACTTGGGGGAACGCTGGGTGGAAGGCAATTTGTGGCTCCTCTATGATTCCAGAACTTTCTGTCACCAAAATGTGAGGAAAACATGTTTTTTTTTTAGCCAAATTTTGAGGTATGCAAAGGATTCTGGATAACGGAACCTGGTCAGAGCCCCATAAGTCACCCCATCTTGGATTCCCCTAGGTCTCTAGTTTTAAAAAATGCCCAGGTTTTGTAGGTTTCCCTAGGTGCCGGCTGAGCTAGAGGCCAAAATCTACAGGTAGGCACTTTGCAAAAAACACCTCTGTTTTCTTTAAAAAAATGTGATGTGTCCATGTTGCATTTTGGGGCAGTTCCTGTCGCGGGCTCTACGCCTACCAACACAAGTGAGGTATCAATTTTATAGGGAGACTTGGGGGAGCGCTGTGTGGAAGGAAATTTGTGGCTCCTCTCTGATTCCAGAACTTTCTGTCACCAAAATGTAAGGAAAATATGTTTTTTTATCCAAATGTTGAGGTTTGCAAAGGATTCCGGGTAACAGAACCTGGTCAGAGCCCCACAAGTCACCCCATCTTGGATTCCCCTAGGTCTCTAGTTTTCAAAAATGCACAGGTTTGGTAGGTTTCCCTAGGTGCCGGCTGAGCTAGAGGCCAAAATCTACAGGTATGCACTTTGCAAAAATCACCTCTGTTTTCTTTCAAAAAATGTGATGTGTCCATGTTGTGTTTTGGGGCATTTCCTGTTGCGGGCGCTAGACCTACCCACACAAGTGAGGTATCATTTTTATCGGGAAACTTAGGGGAACGCTGGGTGGAAGGAAATTGGTGTCTCCTCACAGATTCCAGAACTTTGTGTCACCAAAATGTGAGGAAAATGTGTTTTTTTAGCCAAATTTTGAGGTTTGCAAAGGATTCTGGATAACAGAACCTGGTCAGAGCCGCACATGTCACCCCATCTTGGATTCCCCTAGGTCTCTAGTTTTTTAAAAAAGCACAGGTTTCGTAGGTTTCCCTAGGTGCCGGCTGAGCTAGAGGCCAAAATCTACAGGTAGGCACTTTGCAACAAACACCTCTTTTTTCTTTAAAAAAATGTGATGTGTCCACGTTGCGTTTTGGGGCATTTCCTGTCACGGGCGCTAGGCCTACCCACACAAGTAAGGTTTCATTTTTATCGGGAGACTTGGGGGAACACTGGGTGGAAGGCAATTTGTGGCTCCTCTCAGATTCCAGAACTTTCTGTCACCAAAATGTGAGGAAAACATGTTTTTTTTGCCAAGTTTTGAGGTTTGCAAAGGATTCTGGGTAACAGAACCTGGTCAGAGGCCCACATGTCACCCCATCTTGGATTCCCCTAGGTCTCTACTTTTTAAAAATGCGCAGGTTTTATAGGTTTCCCTAGGTGCCGGCTGAGCTAGAGGCCAAAATCTACAGGTAGGCACCTTGCAAAAAACACCTCTGTTTTCTTTCAAAAAATGTGATGTGTCCATGTTGCATTTTGGGGCAGTTCCTGTCGCGGGCTCTAGGCCTACCAACACATGTGAGGTATCAATTTTATCGGGAGACTTGGGGGAGCGCTGTGTGGAAGGAAATTCGTGGCTCGTCTCTCATTCCAGAACTTTCTGTCACCAAAATGTGAGGAAAATGTGTTTTTCTATCCAAATGTTGAGGTTTGCAAAGGATTCTGGGTAACAGAACCTGGTCAGAGACCCACAAGTCACCCCATCCTTGATTCTCCTAGGTCTCTAGTTTTATAAAATGCACAGGTTTGGTAGGTTTCCCTAGGTGCCGGCTGAGCTAGAGGCCAAAATCTACAGGTAGGCACTTTGCAAAAAACACCTCTGTTTTCTTTAAAAAAATGTGATGTGTCCACGTTGCGTTTTGGGGCATTTCCTGTCGCGGGCGCTAGGCCTACCCACACAAGTGAGGTATCATTTTTATCGGGAGACTTGGGGGAACGCTGGGTGAAAGGAAATTTGTGGCTCCTCTCTGATTCCAGAACATTTTGTCACCAAAATGTGAGGAAAATGTGTTTTGTTAGCTAAATTTTGGGGTTTGCAAAGGATTCTGGGTAGCAGAATCTTGTCAGAGCCCCACAAGTGACCCCATCCTGGATTCCCCTAGGTCTCTAGTTTTCATAAATGTACAGGTTTGGAAGGTTTCCCTAGGTGCAGGCTGAGCTAGAGGCCAAAATCTACAGGTAGGCACTTTGCAAAAAACACCTCTGTTTTCTTTTAAAAAATGTGATGTGTCCACGTTGCATTTTGCGGCATTTCCTGTAGCGGGCGCTAGGCCTAGCCACACAAGTGTGGTATCATTTTTATCGGGAGACTTGAGGGAACAAAGGGTGGAAGGAAATTTTTGACTCCTCTCAGATTACAGAACTTTCTGTCACCAAAATGTGAGGAAAATGTGTTTTTTTAGCCAAAGTTTGAGGTTTGCAAAGGATTCTGGGTAACGGAACCTGGTCAGAGCCCCACAAGTCACCCCATCTTGGATTCCCCTAGGTCTCTAGTTTTCAAAAATACACAGGTTTTGTAGGTTTCCCTAGGTGCCGGCTGAGCTAGAGGCCAAAATCTACAGGTAGGCACTTTGCAAAAAACACCTCTGTTTTCCTTCAAAAAATGTGATGTGTCCATGTTGTGTTTTGGGGCATTTCCTGTCGCGGGCGCTAGGCCTACCCACACAAGTGAGGTATCATTTTTATAGGGAGACTTAGGGGAACGCTGGGTGGAACGAAATTTGTGGCTCCTCTCAGATTCCAGAACTTTGTGTCACCAAAATGTGAGGGAAATGTGTTTTTTAGCAAAATTTTGAGGTTTGCAATGGATTCTGGGTAACAGAACCTGGTCAGAGCCCCACATGTCACCCCATCTTGGATTCCCCTAGGTCTCTAGTTTTTAAAAAAAGCACAGGTTTTGTTGGTTTCCCTAGGTGCCGGCTGAGCTAGAGGTCAAAATCTACAGGTAGGCACTTTGCAACAAACACCTCTGTTTTCTTTCCAAAAATGTGATGTGTCCACGTTGCGTTTTGGGGCATTTCCTGTCACGGGCGCTAGGCCTACCCACACAAGTGAGGTATCATTTTTATCGGGAGACTTGGGGGAACGCTGGGTGAAAGGAAATGTGTGGCTCCTCTCTGATTCCAGAACTTTGTGTCACCAAAATGTGAGGAAATGTGTTTCTTTTGCCAAATTTTGAGGTTTGCAAAGGATTTTGGGTAACAGAACCTGGTCAGAACTCCACATGTCACCCCATCTTGGATTCCCCTAGGTCTCTAGTTTTTAAAAATGCACAGGTTTTGTAGGTTTCCCTAGGTGCCGGCTGAGCTAGAGGCCAAAATCTACAGCTAGGCACTTTGCAACAAACACCTCTGTTATCTTTCAAAAAATGTGATGTGTCCACATTGCGTTTTGGGGCATTTCCTGTCACGGGCGCTAGGCCTACCCACACAAGTGAGGTATCATTTTTATCGGGAGACTTGGGGGAACGCTGGGTGGAAGGAAATTTGTGGCTCCTCTCTGATTCCAGATCTTTCTGTCACCAAAATGTGAGGAAAATGTGTTTTTTTTTAGCCACATTTTGAGGTTTGCAAAAGATTCAGGGTAACAGAACCTGGTCAGAGACCCACAAGTCACCCCATCTTGGATTCCCCTAGGTCTCTAGTTTTCAAAAATGCACAGGTTTGGTAGGATTCCCTAGGTGCCGGCTGAGCTAGAGGCCAAAATCTACTGGTAGGCACATTGCAAAAAACACCTCTGTTTTCTTTAAAAAAATATGATGTGTCCACGTTGCGTTTTGGGGCAGTTCCTATCGCGGGTGCTAGGCCTACCCACACAAGTGAGGTATCATTTTTATCGGGAGACTTGGGGGAACGCTGGGTGGAAGGAAATTTGTGGTTCCTCTCTGATTCCAGAACTTTCTGTCACCAAAATGTGAGGAAAACGTGTTTTTTTAGCCAAATGTTGAGGTTTGCAAAGGATTCTGGGTAACAGAACCTGGTCACAGCCCAACAAGTCACACCATCTTGGATTTCCCTAGGTCTTTAATTTTCAAAAATGCACAGGTTTGATAGGTTTCCCTAGGTGCCGGCTGAGCTAGATGCCAAAATCTACAGGTAGGCAGTTTGCAAAAAACACCTCTGTTTTCTTTCACAAAAAATGTGATGTGTCCATTTTGCACTTTGGGGCAGTTCCTGTCGCGGGCGCTAGACCTACCCACACAAGTGAAGTATCATTTTTATCGGGAGACTTGGGGGAACGCTGGGTGGAAGGAAATTTGTGGTTCCTCTCTGATTCCAGAACTTTGGGGGTTATTCCAACTTTGGAGGAGGTGGTAATCCCTCCCAAATGTGACGGATTTACCACCAGCCGTATTACGAGTTCCATAGGATATAATGGACTCGTAATACGGCTGGTGGTATATCCGTCACTTTACCGTCACTTTTGGGACGGATTACCACTTCCTCCAAAGTTGGAATAACCCCCTTTGTGTCACCAAAATATGAGGAAAATGTGTTTTTTTAGCCAAATGTTGAGGTTTGCAAAGGATTCTGGGTAACAGAACCTGGTCAGAGCCCCACATGTCACCCCATCTTGGATTCCCCTAGGTCTCTAGTTTTTAAAAATGCACAGGTTTGATAGGTTTCCCTAGGTGCCGGCTGAGCTAGATGCCAAAATCTACAGGTAGGCAGTTTGCAAAAAACACCTCTGTTTTCTTTCACAAAAAATGTGATGTGTCCATGTTGCACTTTGGGGCAGTTCCTGTCGCGGGCGCTAGGCCTACCCACACAAGTGAGGTATCATTTTTATCGGGAGACTTGGGGGAACACTGGGTGGAAGGAAATTTGTGGTTCCTCTCTGATTCCAGAACTTTGGGGGTTATTCCAACTTTGGAGGAGGTGGTAATCCGTCCCAAATGTGACGGATTTACCACCAGCCGTATTATGAGTTCCATAGGATATAATGGACTCGTAATACGGCTGGTGGTATATCCGTCACTTTACCTTCACTTTTGGGACGGATTACCACTTCCTCCAAAGTTGGAATAACCCCCTTTGTGTCACCAAAATATGAGGAAAATGTGTGTTTTTAGCCAAATGTTGAGGTTTGCAAAGGATTCTGGGTAACAGAACCTGGTCAGAGCCCCACATGTCACTCCATCTTGGATTCCCCTAGGTCTCTAGTTTTTAAAAATGCGCAGGTTTTGTAGCTTTCCCTAGGTGCCGGCTGAGCTAGAGGCCAAAATCTACAGGTAGGCACTTTGCAAAAAACACCTCTGTTTTCTTTCACAAAAAATGTGATGTGTCCATGTTGCACTTTGGGGCATTTCTTGTCGCGGGCGCTAGACCTACCCACACAAGTGAGGTATCATTTTTATCGGGAGACTTGGGGGAACGCTGGGTGGAAGGAAATTTGTGGTTCTTCTCTGATTCCAGAACTTTGTGTCACCAAAATATGAGGAAAATGTGTTTTTTTAGCCAAATGTTGAGGTTTGCAAAGGATTCTGGGTAACAGAACCTGGTCAGAGCCCCACATGTCACCCCATCTTGGATTCCCCTAGATCTCTAGTCTTTAAAAATGCGCAGGTTTTGTAGCTTTCCCTAGGTGCCGGCTGAGCTAGAGAACAAAATCTACAGGTAGGCACTTTGCAAAAAACACCTCTGTTTTCTTTAAAAAAATGTGATGTGTCCACGTTGCGTTTTGGGGCATTTCCTGTCGCGGGTGCTAGGCCTACCCCCACAAGTGAGGTATCATTTTTATTGGGAGACTTGTGGGAACGCTGGGTGGAAGAAAATTTGTGGCTCCTCTCAGATTCCAGAACTTTCTGTCACCAAAATGTGAGGAAAACGTGTTTTTTTAGCCAAATGTTGAGGTTTGCAAAGGATTCTGGGTAACAGAACCTGGTCACAGCCCCACAAGTCACCCCATCTTGGATTCCCCTAGGTCTTTAATTTTAAAAAATGCACAGGTTTGGTAGGTTTCCCTAGGTGCCGGCTGAGCTAGAAGCCAAAATCTACAGGTAGGCACTTTGCAAAAAACGCCTCTTTTTTCTTTAAAAAAAATGTGATGTGTCCACGTTGCGTTTTGGGGCATTTCCTGTCGCGGGCGCTAGGCCTACCCACACAAGTGAGCTATCATTTTTATCGGGAGACTTGGGGGAACGCTGGGTGGAAGGAAATTTGTGGCTCCTCTCAGATTCCAGAACTTTCTGTCACCAAAATGTGAGGAAAACGTGTTTTTTTAGCCCAATGTTGAGGTTTGCAAAGGATTCTGGGTAACAGAACCTGGTCAGAGGCCCCAAGTCACCCCATCCTGGATTCCCTTAGGTCTCTAGTTTTCAAAAATGCACAGGTTTGGTAGGTTTCCCTAGGTGCCGGCTGAGCTAGAGTTCAAAATCTACAGGTAGGCACTTTGAAAATCTGTTTCTTTAAAAAAATGTGATGTGTCCACGTTGCATTTTGGAGCATTTCCTGTCACGGGCGCTAGGCTTACCCACACAAGTGAGGTATCATTTTTATAGGGAGAGCTGTGGGAACGCTGGGTGGAAGGAAATTTGTGGCTCCTCTCTGATTCCAGAACTTTCTGTCCGAAAAATGTGAGGAAAATGTGTTTTTTTAGCTAAATTTCGAGGTTTGCAAAGGATACTGGGTAACAGAACCTGGTCAGAGCCCCACAAGTCACCCCATCCTGGATTCCCGAGGTCTCTAGTTTTCAAAAATGCACAGGTTTGGTAGGATTCCCTAGGTGCCGGCCGAGCTAGAGGCCAAAATCTACTGGTAGGCACTTTGCAAAAAACACCTCTGTTTTCTTTCAAAAAATGTGATGTGTCCACGTTGCGTTTTGGGGCATTTCCTGTCGCGGGTGCTAGGCCTACCCACACAAGTGAGGTATCATTTTTATTGGGAGACTTGTGGGAACGCTGGGTGGAAGAAAATTTGTGGCTCCTCTCAGATTCCAGAACTTTCTGTCACCAAAATGTGAGGAAAACGTGTTTTTTTATCCAAATGTTGAGGTTTGCAATGGATTCCGGGTAACAGAACCTGGTCACAGCCCAACAAGTCACCCCATCTTGGATTCCCCTAGGTCTTTAATTTTCAAAAATGCACAGGTTTGGTAGGTTTCCCTAGGTGCCGGCTGAGCTAGAAGCCAAAATCTACAGGTAGGCACTTTGCAAAAAACGCCTCTTTTTTCTTAAAAAAAAATGTGATGTGTCCACGTTGCGTTTTGGGGCATTTCCTGTCGCGGGCGCTAGGCCTACCCACACAAGTGAGCTATCATTTTTATCGGGAGACTTGGGGGAACGCTGGGTGGAAGGAAATTTGTGGCTCCTCTCAGATTCCAGAACTTTCTGTCACCAAAATGTGAGGAAAACGTGTTTTTTTAGCCCAATGTTGAGGTTTGCAAAGGATTCTGGGTAACAGAACCTGGTCAGAGGCCCCAAGTCACCCCATCCTGGATTCCCTTAGGTCTCTAGTTTTCAAAAATGCACAGGTTTGGTAGGTTTCCCTAGGTGCCGGCTGAGCTAGAGTTCAAAATCTACAGGTAGGCACTTTGCAAATCTGTTTCTTTAAAAAAATGTGATGTGTCCACGTTGCATTTTGGAGCATTTCCTGTCACGGGCGCTAGGCTTACCCACACAAGTGAGGTATCATTTTTATCGGGAGAGCTGTGGGAACGCTGGGTGGAAGGAAATTTGTGGCTCCTCTCTGATTCCAGAACTTTCTGTCCGAAAAATGTGAGGAAAATGTGTTTTTTTAGCTAAATTTCGAGGTTTGCAAAGGATACTGGGTAACAGAACCTGGTCAGAGCCCCACAAGTCACCCCATCCTGGATTCCCTGAGGTCTCTAGTTTTCAAAAATGCACAGGTTTGGTAGGATTCCCTAGGTGCCGGCCGAGCTAGAGGCCAAAATCTACTGGTAGGCACTTTGCAAAAAACACCTCTGTTTTCTTTCAAAAAATGTGATGTGTCCATGTTGCATTTTGGGGCAGTTCCTGTCGCGGGCTCTACGCCTACCAACACACGTGAGGTATGAATTTTATCGGGAGACTTGGGGGAGCGCTGTGTGGAAGGAAATTTGTGGCTCCTCTCTGATTCCAGAACTTTCTGTCACCAAAATGTAAGGAAAATATGTTTTTTTATCCAAATGTTGAGGTTTGAAAAGGATTCCGGGTAACAGAACCTGGTCAGAACCCCAGAAGTCACCCCATCTTGGATTCCCCTAGGTCTCTAGTTTTCAAGAATGCACAGGTTTGGTAGGTTTCCCTAGGTGCCGGCTGAGCTAGAAGCCAAAATCTACAGGTAGGCACTTTGCAAAAAACGCCTCTTTTTTCTTTAAAAAAAATGTGATGTGTCCACGTTGCGTTTTGGGGCATTTCCTGTCGCGGGCGCTAGGCCTACCCACACAAGTGAGCTATCATTTCTATTGGGAGACTTGGGGGAACGCTGGGTGGAAGGAAATTTGTGGCTCCTCTCAGATTCCAGAACTTTCTGTCACCAAAATGTGAGGAAAACGTGTTTTTTTAGCCCAATGTTGAGGTTTGCAAAGGATTCTGGGTAACAGAACCTGGTCAGAGGCCCCAAGTCACCCCATCCTGGATTCCCTTAGGTCTCTAGTTTTCAAAAATGCACAGGTTTGGTAGGTTTCCCTAGGTGCCGGCTGAGCTAGAGTTCAAAATCTACAGGTAGGCACTTTGCAAATCTGTTTCTTTAAAAAAATGTGATGTGTCCACGTTGCATTTTGGAGCATTTCCTGTCACGGGCGCTACGCTTACCCACACAAGTGAGGTATCATTTTTATCGGGAGACCTGTGGGAACGCTGGGTGGAAGGAAATACGTGGCTCCTCTCTGATTCCAGAACTTTCTGTCCGAAAAATGTGAGGAAAATGTGTTTTTTTAGCTAAATTTCGAGGTTTGCAAAGGATACTGGGTAACAGAACCTGGTCAGAGCCCCACAAGTCACCCCATCCTGGATTCCCCGAGGTCTCTAGTTTTCAAAAATGCACAGGTTTGGTAGGATTCCCTAGGTGCCGGCCGAGCTAGAGGCCAAAATCTACTGGTAGGCACTTTGCAAAAAACACCTCTGTTTTCTTTCAAAAAATGTGATGTGTCCACGTTGCGTTTTGGGGCATTTCCTGTCGCGGGTGCTAGGCCTACCCACACAAGTGAGGTATCATTTTTATTGGGAGACTTGTGGGAACGCTGGGTGGAAGAAAATTTGTGGCTCCTCTCAGATTCCAGAACTTTCTGTCACCAAAATGTGAGGAAAACGTGTTTTTTTATCCAAATGTTGAGGTTTGCAAAGGATTCCGGGTAACAGAACCTGGTCACAGCCCAACAAGTCACCCCATCTTGGATTCCCCTAGGTCTTTAATTTTCAAAAATGCACAGGTTTGGTAGGTTTCCCTAGGTGCCGGCTGAGCTAGAAGCCAAAATCTACAGGTAGGCACTTTGCAAAAAACGCCTCTTTTTTCTTTAAAAAAAATGTGATGTGTCCACGTTGCGTTTTGGGGCATTTCCTGTCGCGGGCGCTAGGCCTACCCACACAAGTGAGCTATCATTTTTATCGGGAGACTTGGGGGAACGCTGGGTGGAAGGAAATTTGTGGCTCCTCTCAGATTCCAGAACTTTCTGTCACCAAAATGTGAGGAAAACGTGTTTTTTTAGCCCAATGTTGAGGTTTGCAAAGGATTCTGGGTAACAGAACCTGGTCAGAGGCCCCAAGTCACCCCATCCTGGATTCCCTTAGGTCTCTAGTTTTCAAAAATACACAGGTTTGGTAGGTTTCCCTAGGTGCCGGCTGAGCTAGAGTTCAAAATCTACAGGTAGGCACTTTGCAAATCTGTTTCTTTAAAAAAATGTGATGTGTCCACGTTGCATTTTGGAGCATTTCCTGTCACGGGCGCTAGGCTTACCCACACAAGTGAGGTATCATTTTTATCGGGAGAGCTGTGGGAACGCTGGGTGGAAGGAAATTTGTGGCTCCTCTCTGATTCCAGAACTTTCTGTCCGAAAAATGTGAGGAAAATGTGTTTTTTTAGCTAAATTTCGAGGTTTGCAAAGGATACTGGGTAACAGAACCTGGTCAGAGCCCCACAAGTCACCCCATCCTGGATTCCCTGAGGTCTCTAGTTTTCAAAAATGCACAGGTTTGGTAGGATTCCCTAGGTGCCGGCCGAGCTAGAGGCCAAAATCTACTGGTAGGCACTTTGCAAAAAACACCTCTGTTTTCTTTAAAAAAATGTGATGTGTCCATGTTGCATTTTGGGGCAGTTCCTGTCGCGGGCTCTACGCCTACCAACACACGTGAGGTATGAATTTTATCGGGAGACTTGGGGGAGCGCTGTGTGGAAGGAAATTTGTGGCTCCTCTCTGATTCCAGAACTTTCTGTCACCAAAATGTAAGGAAAATATGTTTTTTTATCCAAATGTTGAGGTTTGAAAAGGATTCCGGGTAACAGAACCTGGTCAGAACCCCAGAAGTCACCCCATCTTGGATTCCCCTAGGTCTCTAGTTTTCAAGAATGCACAGGTTTGGTAGGTTTCCCTAGGTGCCGGCTGAGCTAGAAGCTAAAATCTACAGGTAGGCACTTTGCAAAAAACACCTCTTTTTTCTTTAAAATAAATGTGATGTGTCCACGTTGCGTTTTGGGGCATTTCCTGTCGCGGGCGCTAGGCCTACCCACACAAGTGAGCTATCATTTCTATCGGGAGACTTGGGGGAACGCTGGGTGGAAGGAAATTTGTGGCTCCTCTCAGATTCCAGAACTTTCTGTCACCAAAATGTGAGGAAAACGTGTTTTTTTAGCCCAATGTTGAGGTTTGCAAAGGATTCTGGGTAACAGAACCTGGTCAGAGGCCCCAAGTCACCCCATCCTGGATTCCCTTAGGTCTCTAGTTTTCAAAAATGCACAGGTTTGGTAGGTTTCCCTAGGTGCCGGCTGAGCTAGAGTTCAAAATCTACAGGTAGGCACTTTGCAAATCTGTTTCTTTAAAAAAATGTGATGTGTCCACGTTGCATTTTGGAGCATTTCCTGTCACGGGCGCTACGCTTACCCACACAAGTGAGGTATCATTTTTATCGGGAGACCTGTGGGAACGCTGGGTGGAAGGAAATACGTGGCTCCTCTCTGATTCCAGAACTTTCTGTCCGAAAAATGTGAGGAAAATGTGTTTTTTTAGCTAAATTTCGAGGTTTGCAAAGGATACTGGGTAACAGAACCTGGTCAGAGCCCCACAAGTCACCCCATCCTGGATTCCCCGAGGTCTCTAGTTTTAAAAAATGCACAGGTTTGGTAGGATTCCCTAGGTGCCGGCCGAGCTAGAGGCCAAAATCTACTGGTAGGCACTTTGCAAAAAACACCTCTGTTTTCTTTAAAAAAATGTGATGTGTCCACGTTGCGTTTTGGGGCAGTTCCTGTCGCGGGCGCTAGGCCTACCCACACAAGTGAGGTATAATTTTTATCGGGAGACTTGGGGGAACGCTGGGTGGAAGGAAATTTGTGGCACCTCTCTGATTCCAGAACTTTCTGTCACCAAAATGTGAGGAAAATATGTTTTTTTATCCAAATGTTGAGGTTTGCAAAGGATTCCGGGTAACAGAACCTGGTCAGAGCCCCACAAGTCACCCTATTTTGGATTCCCATAGGTCTCTAGTTTTCAAAAATGCACAGGTTTGGTAGGATTCCCTAGGTGCCGGCTGAGCTAGAGGTAAAAATCTACTGGTAGGCACTTTGCAAAAAACACCTCTGTTTTCTTTTAAAAAATGTGGTGTGTCCACGTTGCGTTTTGGGGCAGTTCCTGTTGCGGGCACTAGGCCTATCCACACAAGTGAGGTATCATTTCTATCGGGAGACTTGGGGGAACGCTGGGTGGAAGGAAATTTGTGGCTCCTCTCAGATTCCAGAACTTTCTGTCACCAAAATGTGAGGAAAACGTGTTTTTTTAGCCCAATGTTGAGGTTTGCAAAGGATTCTGGGTAACAGAACCTGGTCAGAGGCCCCAAGTCACCCCATCCTGGATTCCCTTAGGTCTCTAGTTTTCAAAAATGCACAGGTTTGGTAGGTTTCCCTAGGTGCCGGCTGAGCTAGAGTTCAAAATCTACAGGTAGGCACTTTGCAAATCTGTTTCTTTAAAAAAATGTGATGTGTCCACGTTGCATTTTGGAGCATTTCCTGTCACGGGCGCTACGCTTACCCACACAAGTGAGGTATCATTTTTATCGGGAGACCTGTGGGAACGCTGGGTGGAAGGAAATACGTGGCTCCTCTCTGATTCCAGAACTTTCTGTCCGAAAAATGTGAGGAAAATGTGTTTTTTTAGCTAAATTTCGAGGTTTGCAAAGGATACTGGGTAACAGAACCTGGTCAGAGCCCCACAAGTCACCCCATCCTGGATTCCCCGAGGTCTCTAGTTTTAAAAAATGCACAGGTTTGGTAGGATTCCCTAGGTGCCGGCCGAGCTAGAGGCCAAAATCTACTGGTAGGCACTTTGCAAAAAACACCTCTGTTTTCTTTAAAAAAATGTGATGTGTCCACGTTGCGTTTTGGGGCAGTTCCTGTCGCGGGCGCTAGGCCTACCCACACAAGTGAGGTATAATTTTTATCGGGAGACTTGGGGGAACGCTGGGTGGAAGGAAATTTGTGGCACCTCTCTGATTCCAGAACTTTCTGTCACCAAAATGTGAGGAAAATATGTTTTTTTATCCAAATGTTGAGGTTTGCAAAGGATTCCGGGTAACAGAACCTGGTCAGAGCCCCACAAGTCACCCTATTTTGGATTCCCATAGGTCTCTAGTTTTCAAAAATGCACAGGTTTGGTAGGATTCCCTAGGTGCCGGCTGAGCTAGAGGTAAAAATCTACTGGTAGGCACTTTGCAAAAAACACCTCTGTTTTCTTTTAAAAAATGTGGTGTGTCCACGTTGCGTTTTGGGGCAGTTCCTGTTGCGGGCGCTAGGCCTATCCACACAAGTGAGGTATCATTTTTATCGGGAGACTTGGGGGAACGCTGGGTGGAAGGACATTTGTGGCTCCTCTCAGATTCCAGAACTTTCTGTCACCAAAATGTGAGGAAAACGTGTTTTTTTAGCCCAATGTTGAGGTTTGCAAAGGATTCTGGGTAACAGAACCTGGTCAGAGGCCCCAAGTCACCCCATCCTGGATTCCCTTAGGTCTCTAGTTTTCAAAAATGCACAGGTTTGGTAGGTTTCCCTAGGTGCCGGCTGAGCTAGAGTTCAAAATCTACAGGTAGGCACTTTGCAAATCTGTTTCTTTAAAAAAATGTGATTTGTCCCCGTTGCATTTTGGAGCATTTCCTGTCACGGGCGCTACGCTTACCCACACAAGTGAGGTATCATTTTTATCGGGAGACCTGTGGGAACGCTGGGTGGAAGGAAATACGTGGCTCCTCTCTGATTCCAGAACTTTCTGTCCGAAAAATGTGAGGAAAATGTGTTTTTTTAGCTAAATTTCGAGGTTTGCAAAGGATACTGGGTAACAGAACCTGGTCAGAGCCCCACAAGTCACCCCATCCTGGATTCCCCGAGGTCTCTAGTTTTAAAAAATGCACAGGTTTGGTAGGATTCCCTAGGTGCCGGCCGAGCTAGAGGCCAAAATCTACTGGTAGGCACTTTGCAAAAAACACCTCTGTTTTCTTTAAAAAAATGTGATGTGTCCACGTTGCGTTTTGGGGCAGTTCCTGTCGCGGGCGCTAGGCCTACCCACACAAGTGAGGTATCATTTTTATTGGGAGACTTGGGGGAACGCTGGGTGGAAGGAAATTTGTGGCACCTCTCTGATTCCAGAACTTTCTGTCACCAAAATGTGAGGAAAATATGTTTTTTTATCCAAATGTTGAGGTTTGCAAAGGATTCCGGGTAACAGAACCTGGTCAGAGCCCCACAAGTCACCCTATTTTGGATTCCCATAGGTCTCTAGTTTTCAAAAATGCACAGGTTTGGTAGGATTCCCTAGGTGCCGGCTGAGCTAGAGGTAAAAATCTACTGGTAGGCACTTTGCAAAAAACACCTCTGTTTTCTTTTAAAAAATGTGGTGTGTCCACGTTGCGTTTTGGGGCAGTTCCTGTTGCGGGCGCTAGGCCTATCCACACAAGTGAGGTATCATTTTTATCGGGAGACTTGGGGGAACGCTGGGTGGAAGGACATTTGTGGCTCCTCTCAGATTCCAGAACTTTCTGTCACCAAAATGTGAGAAAAACGTGTTTTTTTAGCCCAATGTTGAGGTTTGCAAAGGATTCTGGGTAACAGAACCTGGTCAGAGGCCCCAAGTCACCCCATCCTGGATTCCCTTAGGTCTCTAGTTTTCAAAAATGCACAGGTTTGGTAGGTTTCCCTAGGTGCCGGCTGAGCTAGAGTTCAAAATCTACAGGTAGGCACTTTGCAAATCTGTTTCTTTAAAAAAATGTGATGTGTCCCCGTTGCATTTTGGAGCATTTCCTGTCACGGGCGCTACGCTTACCCACACAAGTGAGGTATCATTTTTATCGGGAGACCTGTGGGAACGCTGGGTGGAAGGAAATACGTGGCTCCTCTCTGATTCCAGAACTTTCTGTCCGAAAAATGTGAGGAAAATGTGTTTTTTTAGCTAAATTTCGAGGTTTGCAAAGGATACTGGGTAACAGAACCTGGTCAGAGCCCCACAAGTCACCCCATCCTGGATTCCCCGAGGTCTCTAGTTTTAAAAAATGCACAGGTTTGGTAGGATTCCCTAGGTGCCGGCCGAGGTAGAGGCCAAAATCTACTGGTAGGCACTTTGCAAAAAACACCTCTGTTTTCTTTAAAAAAATGTGATGTGTCCACGTTGCGTTTTGGGGCAGTTCCTGTCGCGGGCGCTAGGCCTACCCACACAAGTGAGGTATCATTTTTATCGGGAGACTTGGGGGAACGCTGGGTGGAAGGAAATTTGTGGCACCTCTCTGATTCCAGAACTTTCTGTCACCAAAATGTGAGGAAAATATGTTTTTTTATCCAAATGTTGAGGTTTGCAAAGGATTCCGGGTAACAGAACCTGGTCAGAGCCCCACAAGTCACCCTATTTTGGATTCCCATAGGTCTCTAGTTTTCAAAAATGCACAGGTTTGGTAGGATTCCCTAGGTGCCGGCTGAGCTAGAGGCCAAAATCTACTGGTAGGCACTTTGCAAAAAACACCTGTTTTCTTTCAAAAAATGTGATGTGTCCAAGTTGCGTTTTGGGGCATTTTCTGTCGCGGGCGGTAGGCCTACCCACACAAGTGAGGTATCATTTTTATTGGGAGACTTGTGGGAACGCTGGGTGGAAAGAAAATTTGTGGCTCCTCTCTGATTCCAGAACTTTCTGTCACAAAAATATGAGGAAAATGTGTTTTTAGCTAAATTTTGAGGTTTGCAAAAGATTCTGGGTAACAGAACCTGGTCAGAGCCCCATAAGTCACCCCATCGTGGATTCCCCTAGGTCTCTAGTTTTAAAAAATGCCCAGGTTTTGTAGGTTTCCCTAGGTGCCGGCTGAGCTAGAGGCCAAAATCTACAGGTAGGCACTTTGCAAAAAACACCTCTGTTTTCTTTAAAAAAATGTGATGTGTCCATGTTGCATTTTGGGGCAGTTCCTGTCGCGGGCTCTACGCCTACCAACACACGTGAGGTATGAATTTTATCGGGAGACTTGGGGGAGCGCTGTGTGGAAGGAAATTTGTGGCTCCTCTCTGATTTCAGAACTTTCTGTCACCAAAATGTAAGGAAAATATGTTTTTTTATCCAAATGTTGAGGTTTGCAAAGGATTCCGGGTAACAGAACCTGGTCAGAGCCCCACAAGTCACCCCATCTTGGATTCCCCTAGGTCTCTAGTTTTCAAGAATGCACAGGTTTGGTAGGTTTCCCTAGGTGCCGGCTGAGCTAGAAGCCAAAATCTACAGGTAGGCACTTTGCAAAAAACGCCTCTTTTTTCTTTAAAAAAAATGTGATGTGTCCACGTTACGTTTTGGGGCATTTCCTGTCGCGGGCGCTAGGCCTACCCACACAAGTGAGCTATCATTTTTATCGGGAGACTTGGGGGAACGCAGGGTGGAAGGAAATTTGTGGCTCCTCTCAGATTCCAGAACTTTCTGTCACCAAAATGTGAGGAAAAGTGTTTTTTTAGCCCAATTTTAAGGTTTGCAAAGGATTCTGGGTAACAGAACCTGGTCAGAGGCCCCAAGTCACCCCATCCTGGATTCCCTTAGGTCTCTAGTTTTCAAAAATGCACAGGTTTGGTAGGTTTCCCTAGGTGCCGGCTGAGCTAGAGTTCAAAATCTACAGGTAGCCACTTTGCAAATCTGTTTCTTTAAAAAAATGTGATGTGTCCACGTTGCATTTTGGAGCATTTCCTGTCACGGGCGCTAGGCTTACCCACACAAGTGAGGTATCATTTTTATCGGGAGACCTGTGGGAACGCTGGGTGGAAGGAAATTTGTGGCTCCTCTCTGATTCCAGAACTTTCTGTCCGAAAAATGTGAGGAAAATGTGTTTTTTTAGCTAAATTTCGAGGTTTGCAAAGGATACTAGGTAACAGAACCTGGTCAGAGCCCCACAATTCACCCCATCCTGGATTCCCCAAGGTCTCTAGTTTTCAAAAATGCACAGGTTTGGTAGGATTCCCTAGGTGCCGGCCGAGCTAGAGGCCAAAATCTACTGGTAGACACTTTGCAAAAAACACCTCTGTTTTCTTTCAAAAAATGTGATGTGTCCATGTTGCATTTTGGGGCAGTTCCTGTCGCGGGCTCTACGCCTACCAACACACGTGAGGTATGAATTTTATCGGGAGACTTGAGGGAGCGCTGTGTGGAAGGAAATTTGTGGCTCCTCTCTGATTCCAGAACTTTCTGTCACCAAAATGTAAGGAAAATATGTTTTTTTATCCAAATGTTGAGGTTTGCAAAGGATTCCGGGTAACAGAACCTGGTCAGAGCCCCACAAGTCACCCCATCTTGGATTCCCCTAGGTCTCTAGTTTTCAAGAATGCACAGGTTTGGTAGGTTTCCCTAGGTGCCGGCTGAGCTAGAAGCCAAAATCTACAGGTAGGCACTTTGCAAAAAACGCCTCTTTTTTCTTTAAAAAAAATGTGATGTGTCCACTTTGCGTTTTGGGGCATTTCCTGTCGCTGGCGCTAGGCCTACCCACACAAGTGAGCTATCATTTTTATCGGGAGACTTGGGGGAACGCTGGGTGGAAGGAAATTTGTGGCTCCTCTCAGATTCCAGAACTTTCTGTCACCAAAATGTGAGGAAAACGTGTTTTTTTAGCCCAATGTTGAGGTTTGCAAAGGATTCTGGGTAACAGAACCTGGTCAGAGGCCCCAAGTCACCCCATCCTGGATTCCCTTAGGTCTCTAGTTTTCAAAAATGCACAGGTTTGGTAGGTTTCCCTAGGTGCCGGCTGAGCTAGAGTTCAAAATCTACAGGTAGGCACTTTGCAAATCTGTTTCTTTAAAAAAATGTGATGTGTCCACGTTGCATTTTGGAGCATTTCCTGTCACGGGCGCTAGGCTTACCCACACAAGTGAGGTATCATTTTTATCGGGAGAGCTGTGGGAACGCTGGGTGGAAGGAAATTTGTGGCTCCTCTCTGATTCCAGAACTTTCTGTCCGAAAAATGTGAGGAAAATGTGTTTTTTTAGCTAAATTTCGAGGTTTGCAAAGGATACTGGGTAACAGAACCTGGTCAGAGCCCCACAAGTCACCCCATCCTGGATTCCCCTAGGTCTCTAGTTTTCAAAAATGCACAGGTTTGGTAGGATTCCCTAGGTGCCGGCCGAGCTAGAGGCCAAAATCTACTGGTAGGCACTTTGCAAAAAACACCTCTGTTTTCTTTAAAAAAATGTGATGTGTCCACGTTGCGTTTTGGGGCAGTTCCTGTCGCGGGCGCTAGGCCTACCCACACAAGTGAGGTATCATTTTTATCGGGAGACTTGGGGGAACGCTGGGTGGAAGGAAATTTGTGGCTCCTCTCTGATTCCAGAACTGTCTGTCACCAAAATGTGAGGAAAATATGTTTTTTTATCCAAATGTTGAGGTTTGCAAAGGATTCCGGGTAACAGAACCTGGTCAGAGCCCCACAAGTCACCCTATTTTGGATTCCCATAGGTCTCTAGTTTTCAAAAATGCAAAGGTTTGGTAGGATTCCCTAGGTGCCGGCTGAGCTAGAGGCCAAAATCTACTGGTAGGCACTTTGCAAAAAACACCTCTGTTTTCTTTAAAAAAATGTGGTGTGTCCACGTTGCGTTTTGGGGCAGTTCCTGTTGCGGGCGCTAGGCCTATCCACACAAGTGAGGTATCATTTTTATCGGGAGACTTGGGGGAACGCTGGGTGGAAGGAAATTTGTGGCTCCTCTCAGATTCCAGAACTTTCTGTCACCAAAATGTGAGGAAAACTTGTTTTTTTAGCTCAATGTTGAGGTTTGCAAAGGATTCTGGGTAACAGAACCTGGTCAGAGGCCCACAAGTCACCCCATCCTGGATTCCCTTAGGTCTCTAGTTTTAAAAAATGCACAGGTTTGGTAGGTTTCCCTAGGTGCCGGCTGAGCTAGTGTTCAAAATCTACAGGTAGGCACTTTGCAAAAAACACCTCTGTTTTCTTTCAAAAAATGTGATGTGTCCACGTTGCGTTTTGGGGCATTTCCTGTCACGGGCGCTAGGCCTACCCACACAAGTGAGGTATCATTTTTATAGGGAGACTTGGGGGAACGCTGGGTGGAAGGAAATTAGTGGCTCCTCTCTGATTCCAGAACTTTCTGTCAGAAAAATGTGAGGAAAATGTGTTTTTTTAGCTAAATTTCGAGGTTTGCAAAGGATTCTGGGTAACAGAACCTGGTCAGAGCCCCACATGTCACCCCATCTTGGATTCCCCTAGGTCTCTAGTTTTTAAAAATGCACAGGTTTTGTAGGTTTCCCTAGGTGCCAGCTGAGCTAGAGGCCAAAATCTACAGCTAGGCACTTTGCAACAAACACCTCTGTTTTCTTTCAAAAAATGTGATGTGTCCACATTGCGTTCTGGGGCATTTCCTGTCACGGGCGCTAGGCCTACCCACACAAGTGAGGTATCATTTTTATCGGGAGACTTGGGGGAACGCTGGGTGAAAGGAAATGTGTGGCTCCTCTCTGATTCCAGAACTTTCTGTCACCAAAATGTGAGGAAAATGTGTTTTTTTAGCTAAATTTTGAGGTTTGCAAAAGATTCAGGGTAACAGAACCTGGTCAGAGCCCCACAAGTCACCCTATTTTGGATTCCCATAGGTCTCTAGTTTTAAAAAATGCACAGGTTTGGTAGGATTCCCTAGGTGCCGGCTGAGCTAGAGGCCAAAATCTACTGGTAGGCACTTTGCAAAAAACACCTCTGTTTTCTTTTAAAAAATGTGGTGTGTCCACGTTGCGTTTTGGGGCAGTTCCTGTTGCGGGCGCTAGGCCTAGCCACACAAGTGAGGTATCATTTTTATCGGGAGACTTGGGGGAACGCTGGGTGGAAGGACATTTGTGGCTCCTCTCAGATTCCAGAACTTTCTGTCACCAAAATGTGAGGAAAACGTGTTTTTTTAGCCCAATGTTGAGGTTTGCAAAGGATTCTGGGTAACAGAACCTGGTCAGAGGCCCCAAGTCACCCCATCCTGGATTCCCTTAGGTCTCTAGTTTTCAAAAATGCACAGGTTTGGTAGGTTTCCCTAGGTGCCGGCTGAGCTAGAGTTCAAAATCTACAGGTAGGCACTTTGCAAATCTGTTTCTTTAAAAAAATGTGATGTGTCCACGTTGCATTTTGGAGCATTTCCTGTCACGGGCGCTACGCTTACCCACACAAGTGAGGTATCATTTTTATCGGGAGACCTGTGGGAACGCTGGGTGGAAGGAATTACGTGGCTCCTCTCTGATTCCAGAACTTTCTGTTCGAAAAATGTGAGGAAAATGTGTTTTTTTAGCTAAATTTCGAGGTTTGCAAAGGATACTGGGTAACAGAACCTGGTCAGAGCCCCACAAGTCACCCCATCCTAGATTCCCCGAGGTCTCTAGTTTTCAAAAATGCACAGGTTTGGTAGGATTCCCTAGGTGCCGGCCGAGCTAGAGGCCAAAATCTACTGGTAGGCACTTTGCAAAAAACACCTCTGTTTTCTTTAAAAAAATGTGATGTGTCCACGTTGCGTTTTGGGGCAGTTCCTGTCGCGGGCGCTAGGCCTACCCACACAAGTGAGGTATCATTTTTATCGGGAGACTTGGGGGAACGCTGGGTGGAAGGAAATTTGTGGCACCTCTCTGATTCCAGAACTTTCTGTCACCAAAATGTGAGGAAAATATGTTTTTTTATCCAAATGTTGAGGTTTGCAAAGGATTCCGGGTAACAGAACCTGGTCAGAGCCCCACAAGTCACCCTATTTTGGATTCCCATAGGTCTCTAGTTTTCAAAAATGCACAGGTTTGGTAGGATTCCCTAGGTGCCGGCTGAGCTAGAGGCCAAAATCTACTGGTTGGCACTTTGCAAAAAACACCTCTGTTTTCTTTTAAAAAATGTGGTGTGTCCACGTTGCGTTTTGGGGCAGTTCCTGTTGCGGGCGCTAGGCCTATCCACACAAGTGAGGTATCATTTTTATCGGGAGACTTGGGGGAACGCTGGGTGGAAGGACATTTGTGGCTCCTCTCAGATTCCAGAACTTTCTGTCACCAAAATGTGAGGAAAACTTGTTTTTTTAGCTCAATGTTGAGGTTTGCAAAGGATTCTGGGTAACAGAACCTGGTCAGAGGCCCACAAGTCACCCCATCCTGGATTCCCTTAGGTCTCTAGTTTTCAAAAATGCACAGGTTTGGTAGGTTTCCCTAGGTGCCGGCTGAGCTAGTGTTCAAAATCTACAGGTAGGCACTTTGCAAAAAACACCTCTGTTTTCTTTCAAAAAATGTGATGTGTCCAAGTTGCGTTTTGGGGCATTTCCTGTCGCGGGCGGTAGGCCTACCCACACAAGTGAGGTATCATTTTTATTGGGAGACTTGTGGGAACGCTGGGTGGAAAGAAAATTTGTGGCTCCTCTCTGATTCCAGAACTTTCTGTCACAAAAATATGAGGAAAATGTGTTTTTAGCTAAATTTTGAGGTTTGCAAAAGATTCTGGGTAACAGAACCTGGTCAGAGCCCCATAAGTCACCCCATCGTGGATTCCCCTAGGTCTCTAGTTTTCAAAACTGCCCAGGTTTTGTAGGTTTCCCTAGGTGCCGGCTGAGCTAGAGGCCAAAATCTACAGGTAGGCACTTTGCAAAAAACACCTCTGTTTTCTTTCAAAAAATGTGATGTGTCCATGTTGCATTTTGGGGCAGTTCCTGTCGCGGGCTCTACGCCTACCAACACACGTGAGGTATGAATTTTATCGGGAGACTTGGGGGAGCGCTGTGTGGAAGGAAATTTGTGGCTCCTCTCTGATTTCAGAACTTTCTGTCACCAAAATGTAAGGAAAATATGTTTTTTTATCCAAATGTTGAGGTTTGCAAAGGATTCCGGGTAACAGAACCTGGTCAGAGCCCCACAGGTCACCCCATCTTGGATTCCCCTAGGTCTCTAGTTTTCAAGAATGCACAGGTTTGGTAGGTTTCCCTAGGTGCCGGCTGAGCTAGAAGCCAAAATCTACAGGTAGGCACTTTGCAAAAAACGCCTCTTTTTTCTTTAAAAAAAATGTGATGTGTCCACGTTGCGTTTTGGGGCATTTCCTGTCGCGGGCGCTAGGCCTACCCACACAAGTGAGCTATCATTTTTATCAGGAGACTTGGGGGAACGCAGGGTGGAAGGAAATTTGTGGCTCCTCTCAGATTCCAGAACTTTCTGTCACCAAAATGTGAGGAAAAGTGTTTTTTTAGCCCAATTTTAAGGTTTGCAAAGGATTCTGGGTAACAGAACCTGGTCAGAGGCCCCAAGTCACCCCATCCTGGATTCCCTTAGGTCTCTAGTTTTCAAAAATGCACAGGTTTGGTAGGTTTCCCTAGGTGCCGGCTGAGCTAGAGTTCAAAATCTACAGGTAGGCACTTTGCAAATCTGTTTCTTTAAAAAAATGTGATGTGTCCACGTTGCATTTTGGAGCATTTCCTGTCACGGGCGCTAGGCTTACCCACACAAGTGAGGTATCATTTTTATCGGGAGACTTGGGGGAACGCTGGGTGAAAGGAAATGTGTGGCTCCTCTCTGATTCCAGAACTTTCTGTCACCAAAATGTGAGGAAAATGTGTTTTTTTAGCTAAATTTTGAGGTTTGCAAAGGATTCTGGGTAACAGAACCTGGTCAGAACCCCACAAGTCTCCCCATCCTGGATTCCCCTAGGTCTCTAGTTTTAAAAAATGCACAGGTTTGGTAGGATTTCCTAGGTGCCGGCTGAGCTAGAGGCCAAAATCTACAGGTAGGCACTTTGCAAAAAACACCTCTGTTTTCTTTAAAAAATTGTGATGTGTCCACATTGCGTTTTGGGGCATTTCCTGTCACGGGCGCTAGGCCTACCCACACAAGTGAGGTATCATTTTTATCGGGAGACTTGGGGGAACGCTGGATGGAAGGAAATTTGTGGCTCCTCTCTGATTCCAGAACTTTCTGTCAGAAAAATGTGAGGAAAATGTGTTTTTTTAGCTAAATTTCGAGGTTTGCAAAGGATTCTGGGTAACAGAACCTGGTCAGAGCCCCACGTCACCCCATCTTTGATTCCCCTAGGTCTCTAGCTTTTAAAAATGCACAGGTTTTGTAGGTTTCCCTGGGTGCCAGCTGAGCTAGAGGCCAAAATCTACAGCTAGGCACTTTGCAACAAACACCTCTGTTTTCTTTCAAAAAATGTGATGTGTCCACATTGCGTTTTGGGGCATTTCCTGTCACGGGTGCTAGGCCTACCCACACAAGTGAGGTATCATTTTTATCGGGAGACTTGGGGGAACGCTGGGTGAAAGGAAATGTGTGGCTCCTCTCTGATTCCAGAACTTTCTGTCACCAAAATGTGAGGAAAATGTGTTTTTTTAGCTAAATTTTGAGGTTTGCAAAAGATTCAGGGTAACAGAACCTGGTCAGAGCACCACAAGTCACCCCATCCTGTATTCCCCTAGGTCTCTAGTTTCAAAGAATGCACAGGTTTGGTAGGTTTCCCTAGGTGCCGGCTGAGCTAGAGGCCAAATTCTACAGGTAGGCACTTTGCAAAAAACGCCTCTGTTTTCTTTAAAAAAATGTGATGTGTCCACGTTGCGTTTTGGGGCATTTCCTGTTGCGGGCGGTAGGTCTACCCACACAAGTGAGGTATCATTTTTATCGGGAGACTTGGGGGAACGCTGGGTGAAAGGAAATGTGTGGCTCCTCTCTGATTCCAGAACTTTCTGTCACCAAAATGTGAGGAAAATGTGTTTTTTTAGCTAAATTTTGAGGTTTGCAAAGGATTCTGGGTAACAGAACCTGGTCAGAACCCCACAAGTCTCCCCATCCTGGATTCCCCTAGGTCTCTAGTTTTAAAAAATGCACAGGTTTGGTAGGATTTCCTAGGTGCCGGCTGAGCTAGAGGCCAAAATCTACAGGTAGGCACTTTGCAAAAAACACCTCTGTTTTCTTTAAAAAAATGTGATGTGTCCACATTGCGTTTTGGGGCATTTCCTGTCACGGGCGCTAGGCCTACCCACACAAGTGAGGTATCATTTTTATCGGGAGACTTGGGGGAACGCTGGGTGGAAGGAAATTTGTGGCACCTCTCTGATTCCAGAACTTTCTGTCACCAAAATGTGAGGAAAATATGTTTTTTTATCCAAATGTTGAGGTTTGCAAAGGATTCCGGGTAACAGAACCTGGTCAGAGCCCCACAAGTCACCCTATTTTGGATTCCCATAGGTCTCTAGTTTTCAAAAATGCACAGGTTTGGTAGGATTCCCTAGGTGCCGGCTGAGCTAGAGGTAAAAATCTACTGGTAGGCACTTTGCAAAAAACACCTCTGTTTTCTTTTAAAAAATGTGGTGTGTCCACGTTGCGTTTTGGGGCAGTTCCTGTTGCGGGCGCTAGGCCTATCCACACAAGTGAGGTATCATTTTTATCGGGAGACTTGGGGGAACGCTGGGTGGAAGGACATTTGTGGCTCCTCTCAGATTCCAGAACTTTCTGTCACCAAAATGTGAGAAAAACGTGTTTTTTTAGCCCAATGTTGAGGTTTGCAAAGGATTCTGGGTAACAGAACCTGGTCAGAGGCCCCAAGTCACCCCATCCTGGATTCCCTTAGGTCTCTAGTTTTCAAAAATGCACAGGTTTGGTAGGTTTCCCTAGGTGCCGGCTGAGCTAGAGTTCAAAATCTACAGGTAGGCACTTTGCAAATCTGTTTCTTTAAAAAAATGTGATGTGTCCCCGTTGCATTTTGGAGCATTTCCTGTCACGGGCGCTACGCTTACCCACACAAGTGAGGTATCATTTTTATCGGGAGACCTGTGGGAACGCTGGGTGGAAGGAAATACGTGGCTCCTCTCTGATTCCAGAACTTTCTGTCCGAAAAATGTGAGGAAAATGTGTTTTTTTAGCTAAATTTCGAGGTTTGCAAAGGATACTGGGTAACAGAACCTGGTCAGAGCCCCACAAGTCACCCCATCCTGGATTCCCCGAGGTCTCTAGTTTTAAAAAATGCACAGGTTTGGTAGGATTCCCTAGGTGCCGGCCGAGGTAGAGGCCAAAATCTACTGGTAGGCACTTTGCAAAAAACACCTCTGTTTTCTTTAAAAAAATGTGATGTGTCCACGTTGCGTTTTGGGGCAGTTCCTGTCGCGGGCGCTAGGCCTACCCACACAAGTGAGGTATCATTTTTATCGGGAGACTTGGGGGAACGCTGGGTGGAAGGAAATTTGTGGCACCTCTCTGATTCCAGAACTTTCTGTCACCAAAATGTGAGGAAAATATGTTTTTTTATCCAAATGTTGAGGTTTGCAAAGGATTCCGGGTAACAGAACCTGGTCAGAGCCCCACAAGTCACCCTATTTTGGATTCCCATAGGTCTCTAGTTTTCAAAAATGCACAGGTTTGGTAGGATTCCCTAGGTGCCGGCTGAGCTAGAGGCCAAAATCTACTGGTAGGCACTTTGCAAAAAACACCTGTTTTCTTTCAAAAAATGTGATGTGTCCAAGTTGCGTTTTGGGGCATTTTCTGTCGCGGGCGGTAGGCCTACCCACACAAGTGAGGTATCATTTTTATTGGGAGACTTGTGGGAACGCTGGGTGGAAAGAAAATTTGTGGCTCCTCTCTGATTCCAGAACTTTCTGTCACAAAAATATGAGGAAAATGTGTTTTTAGCTAAATTTTGAGGTTTGCAAAAGATTCTGGGTAACAGAACCTGGTCAGAGCCCCATAAGTCACCCCATCGTGGATTCCCCTAGGTCTCTAGTTTTAAAAAATGCCCAGGTTTTGTAGGTTTCCCTAGGTGCCGGCTGAGCTAGAGGCCAAAATCTACAGGTAGGCACTTTGCAAAAAACACCTCTGTTTTCTTTAAAAAAATGTGATGTGTCCATGTTGCATTTTGGGGCAGTTCCTGTCGCGGGCTCTACGCCTACCAACACACGTGAGGTATGAATTTTATCGGGAGACTTGGGGGAGCGCTGTGTGGAAGGAAATTTGTGGCTCCTCTCTGATTTCAGAACTTTCTGTCACCAAAATGTAAGGAAAATATGTTTTTTTATCCAAATGTTGAGGTTTGCAAAGGATTCCGGGTAACAGAACCTGGTCAGAGCCCCACAAGTCACCCCATCTTGGATTCCCCTAGGTCTCTAGTTTTCAAGAATGCACAGGTTTGGTAGGTTTCCCTAGGTGCCGGCTGAGCTAGAAGCCAAAATCTACAGGTAGGCACTTTGCAAAAAACGCCTCTTTTTTCTTTAAAAAAAATGTGATGTGTCCACGTTGCGTTTTGGGGCATTTCCTGTCGCGGGCGCTAGGCCTACCCACACAAGTGAGCTATCATTTTTATCGGGAGACTTGGGGGAACGCAGGGTGGAAGGAAATTTGTGGCTCCTCTCAGATTCCAGAACTTTCTGTCACCAAAATGTGAGGAAAAGTGTTTTTTTAGCCCAATTTTAAGGTTTGCAAAGGATTCTGGGTAACAGAACCTGGTCAGAGGCCCCAAGTCACCCCATCCTGGATTCCCTTAGGTCTCTAGTTTTCAAAAATGCACAGGTTTGGTAGGTTTCCCTAGGTGCCGGCTGAGCTAGAGTTCAAAATCTACAGGTAGCCACTTTGCAAATCTGTTTCTTTAAAAAAATGTGATGTGTCCACGTTGCATTTTGGAGCATTTCCTGTCACGGGCGCTAGGCTTACCCACACAAGTGAGGTATCATTTTTATCGGGAGACCTGTGGGAACGCTGGGTGGAAGGAAATTTGTGGCTCCTCTCTGATTCCAGAACTTTCTGTCCGAAAAATGTGAGGAAAATGTGTTTTTTTAGCTAAATTTCGAGGTTTGCAAAGGATACTAGGTAACAGAACCTGGTCAGAGCCCCACAATTCACCCCATCCTGGATTCCCCAAGGTCTCTAGTTTTCAAAAATGCACAGGTTTGGTAGGATTCCCTAGGTGCCGGCCGAGCTAGAGGCCAAAATCTACTGGTAGACACTTTGCAAAAAACACCTCTGTTTTCTTTCAAAAAATGTGATGTGTCCATGTTGCATTTTGGGGCAGTTCCTGTCGCGGGCTCTACGCCTACCAACACACGTGAGGTATGAATTTTATCGGGAGACTTGAGGGAGCGCTGTGTGGAAGGAAATTTGTGGCTCCTCTCTGATTCCAGAACTTTCTGTCACCAAAATGTAAGGAAAATATGTTTTTTTATCCAAATGTTGAGGTTTGCAAAGGATTCCGGGTAACAGAACCTGGTCAGAGCCCCACAAGTCACCCCATCTTGGATTCCCCTAGGTCTCTAGTTTTCAAGAATGCACAGGTTTGGTAGGTTTCCCTAGGTGCCGGCTGAGCTAGAAGCCAAAATCTACAGGTAGGCACTTTGCAAAAAACGCCTCTTTTTTCTTTAAAAAAAATGTGATGTGTCCACTTTGCGTTTTGGGGCATTTCCTGTCGCTGGCGCTAGGCCTACCCACACAAGTGAGCTATCATTTTTATCGGGAGACTTGGGGGAACGCTGGGAGGAAGGAAATTTGTGGCTCCTCTCAGATTCCAGAACTTTCTGTCACCAAAATGTGAGGAAAACGTGTTTTTTAGCTCAATGTTGAGGTTTGCAAAGGATTCTGGGTAACAGAACCTGGTCAGAGGCCCCAAGTCACCCCATCCTGGATTCCCTTAGGTCTCTAGTTTTCAAAAATGCACAGGTTTGGTAGGTTTCCCTAGGTGCCGGCTGAGCTAGAGTTCAAAATCTACAGGTAGGCACTTTGCAAATCTGTTTCTTTAAAAAAATGTGATGTGTCCACGTTGCATTTTGGAGCATTTCCTGTCACGGGCGCTAGGCTTACCCACACAAGTGAGGTATCATTTTTATCGGGAGAGCTGTGGGAACGCTGGGTGGAAGGAAATTTGTGGCTCCTCTCTGATTCCAGAACTTTCTGTCCGAAAAATGTGAGGAAAATGTGTTTTTTTAGCTAAATTTCGAGGTTTGCAAAGGATACTGGGTAACAGAACCTGGTCAGAGCCCCACAAGTCACCCCATCCTGGATTCCCCTAGGTCTCTAGTTTTCAAAAATGCACAGGTTTGGTAGGATTCCCTAGGTGCCGGCCGAGCTAGAGGCCAAAATCTACTGGTAGGCACTTTGCAAAAAACACCTCTGTTTTCTTTAAAAAAATGTGATGTGTCCACGTTGCGTTTTGGGGCAGTTCCTGTCGCGGGCGCTAGGCCTACCCACACAAGTGAGGTATCATTTTTATCGGGAGACTTGGGGGAACGCTGGGTGGAAGGAAATTTGTGGCTCCTCTCTGATTCCAGAACTGTCTGTCACCAAAATGTGAGGAAAATATGTTTTTTTATCCAAATGTTGAGGTTTGCAAAGGATTCCGGGTAACAGAACCTGGTCAGAGCCCCACAAGTCACCCTATTTTGGATTCCCATAGGTCTCTAGTTTTCAAAAATGCAAAGGTTTGGTAGGATTCCCTAGGTGCCGGCTGAGCTAGAGGCCAAAATCTACTGGTAGGCACTTTGCAAAAAACACCTCTGTTTTCTTAAAAAAAATGTGGTGTGTCCACGTTGCGTTTTGGGGCAGTTCCTGTTGCGGGCGCTAGGCCTATCCACACAAGTGAGGTATCATTTTTATCGGGAGACTTGGGGGAACGCTGGGTGGAAGGAAATTTGTGGCTCCTCTCAGATTCCAGAACTTTCTGTCACCAAAATGTGAGGAAAACTTGTTTTTTTAGCTCAATGTTGAGGTTTGCAAAGGATTCTGGGTAACAGAACCTGGTCAGAGGCCCACAAGTCACCCCATCCTGGATTCCCTTAGGTCTCTAGTTTTAAAAAATGCACAGGTTTGGTAGGTTTCCCTAGGTGCCGGCTGAGCTAGTGTTCAAAATCTACAGGTAGGCACTTTGCAAAAAACACCTCTGTTTTCTTTCAAAAAATGTGATGTGTCCACGTTGCGTTTTGGGGCATTTCCTGTCACGGGCGCTAGGCCTACCCACACAAGTGAGGTATCATTTTTATAGGGAGACTTGGGGGAACGCTGGGTGGAAGGAAATTAGTGGCTCCTCTCTGATTCCAGAACTTTCTGTCAGAAAAATGTGAGGAAAATGTGTTTTTTTAGCTAAATTTCGAGGTTTGCAAAGGATTCTGGGTAACAGAACCTGGTCAGAGCCCCACATGTCACCCCATCTTGGATTCCCCTAGGTCTCTAGTTTTTAAAAATGCACAGGTTTTGTAGGTTTCCCTAGGTGCCAGCTGAGCTAGAGGCCAAAATCTACAGCTAGGCACTTTGCAACAAACACCTCTGTTTTCTTTAAAAAAATGTGATGTGTCCACATTGCGTTCTGGGGCATTTCCTGTCACGGGCGCTAGGCCTACCCACACAAGTGAGGTATCATTTTTATCGGGAGACTTGGGGGAACGCTGGGTGAAAGGAAATGTGTGGCTCCTCTCTGATTCCAGAACTTTCTGTCACCAAAATGTGAGGAAAATGTGTTTTTTTAGCTAAATTTTGAGGTTTGCAAAAGATTCAGGGTAACAGAACCTGGTCAGAGCCCCACAAGTCACCCTATTTTGGATTCCCATAGGTCTCTAGTTTTAAAAAATGCACAGGTTTGGTAGGATTCCCTAGGTGCCGGCTGAGCTAGAGGCCAAAATCTACTGGTAGGCACTTTGCAAAAAACACCTCTGTTTTCTTTTAAAAAATGTGGTGTGTCCACGTTGCGTTTTGGGGCAGTTCCTGTTGCGGGCGCTAGGCCTAGCCACACAAGTGAGGTATCATTTTTATCGGGAGACTTGGGGGAACGCTGGGTGGAAGGACATTTGTGGCTCCTCTCAGATTCCAGAACTTTCTGTCACCAAAATGTGAGGAAAACGTGTTTTTTTAGCCCAATGTTGAGGTTTGCAAAGGATTCTGGGTAACAGAACCTGGTCAGAGGCCCCAAGTCACCCCATCCTGGATTCCCTTAGGTCTCTAGTTTTCAAAAATGCACAGGTTTGGTAGGTTTCCCTAGGTGCCGGCTGAGCTAGAGTTCAAAATCTACAGGTAGGCACTTTGCAAATCTGTTTCTTTAAAAAAATGTGATGTGTCCACGTTGCATTTTGGAGCATTTCCTGTCACGGGCGCTACGCTTACCCACACAAGTGAGGTATCATTTTTATCGGGAGACCTGTGGGAACGCTGGGTGGAAGGAATTACGTGGCTCCTCTCTGATTCCAGAACTTTCTGTTCGAAAAATGTGAGGAAAATGTGTTTTTTTTAGCTAAATTTCGAGGTTTGCAAAGGATACTGGGTAACAGAACCTGGTCAGAGCCCCACAAGTCACCCCATCCTAGATTCCCCGAGGTCTCTAGTTTTCAAAAATGCACAGGTTTGGTAGGATTCCCTAGGTGCCGGCCGAGCTAGAGGCCAAAATCTACTGGTAGGCACTTTGCAAAAAACACCTCTGTTTTCTTTAAAAAAATGTGATGTGTCCACGTTGCGTTTTGGGGCAGTTCCTGTCGCGGGCGCTAGGCCTACCCACACAAGTGAGGTATCATTTTTATCGGGAGACTTGGGGGAACGCTGGGTGGAAGGAAATTTGTGGCACCTCTCTGATTCCAGAACTTTCTGTCACCAAAATGTGAGGAAAATATGTTTTTTTATCCAAATGTTGAGGTTTGCAAAGGATTCCGGGTAACAGAACCTGGTCAGAGCCCCACAAGTCACCCTATTTTGGATTCCCATAGGTCTCTAGTTTTCAAAAATGCACAGGTTTGGTAGGATTCCCTAGGTGCCGGCTGAGCTAGAGGCCAAAATCTACTGGTTGGCACTTTGCAAAAAACACCTCTGTTTTCTTTTAAAAAATGTGGTGTGTCCACGTTGCGTTTTGGGGCAGTTCCTGTTGCGGGCGCTAGGCCTATCCACACAAGTGAGGTATCATTTTTATCGGGAGACTTGGGGGAACGCTGGGTGGAAGGACATTTGTGGCTCCTCTCAGATTCCAGAACTTTCTGTCACCAAAATGTGAGGAAAACTTGTTTTTTTAGCTCAATGTTGAGGTTTGCAAAGGATTCTGGGTAACAGAACCTGGTCAGAGGCCCACAAGTCACCCCATCCTGGATTCCCTTAGGTCTCTAGTTTTCAAAAATGCACAGGTTTGGTAGGTTTCCCTAGGTGCCGG
This sequence comes from Pleurodeles waltl, assembly GCF_031143425.1. Classification (NCBI taxonomy): domain Eukaryota; kingdom Metazoa; phylum Chordata; class Amphibia; order Caudata; family Salamandridae; genus Pleurodeles; species Pleurodeles waltl. The sequence continues at coordinate 13,173 of NW_027149966.1, read as the reverse complement.
CTGAGCTAGTGTTCAAAATCTACAGGTAGGCACTTTGCAAAAAACACCTCTGTTTTCTTTCAAAAAATGTGATGTGTCCAAGTTGCGTTTTGGGGCATTTCCTGTCGCGGGCGGTAGGCCTACCCACACAAGTGAGGTATCATTTTTATTGGGAGACTTGTGGGAACGCTGGGTGGAAAGAAAATTTGTGGCTCCTCTCTGATTCCAGAACTTTCTGTCACAAAAATATGAGGAAAATGTGTTTTTAGCTAAATTTTGAGGTTTGCAAAAGATTCTGGGTAACAGAACCTGGTCAGAGCCCCATAAGTCACCCCATCGTGGATTCCCCTAGGTCTCTAGTTTTCAAAAATGCCCAGGTTTTGTAGGTTTCCCTAGGTGCCGGCTGAGCTAGAGGCCAAAATCTACAGGTAGGCACTTTGCAAAAAACACCTCTGTTTTCTTTCAAAAAATGTGATGTGTCCATGTTGCATTTTGGGGCAGTTCCTGTCGCGGGCTCTACGCCTACCAACACACGTGAGGTATGAATTTTATCGGGAGACTTGGGGGAGCGCTGTGTGGAAGGAAATTTGTGGCTCCTCTCTGATTTCAGAACTTTCTGTCACCAAAATGTAAGGAAAATATGTTTTTTTATCCAAATGTTGAGGTTTGCAAAGGATTCCGGGTAACAGAACCTGGTCAGAGCCCCACAGGTCACCCCATCTTGGATTCCCCTAGGTCTCTAGTTTTCAAGAATGCACAGGTTTGGTAGGTTTCCCTAGGTGCCGGCTGAGCTAGAAGCCAAAATCTACAGGTAGGCACTTTGCAAAAAACGCCTCTTTTTTCTTTAAAAAAAATGTGATGTGTCCACGTTGCGTTTTGGGGCATTTCCTGTCGCGGGCGCTAGGCCTACCCACACAAGTGAGCTATCATTTTTATCAGGAGACTTGGGGGAACGCAGGGTGGAAGGAAATTTGTGGCTCCTCTCAGATTCCAGAACTTTCTGTCACCAAAATGTGAGGAAAAGTGTTTTTTTAGCCCAATTTTAAGGTTTGCAAAGGATTCTGGGTAACAGAACCTGGTCAGAGGCCCCAAGTCACCCCATCCTGGATTCCCTTAGGTCTCTAGTTTTCAAAAATGCACAGGTTTGGTAGGTTTCCCTAGGTGCCGGCTGAGCTAGAGTTCAAAATCTACAGGTAGCCACTTTGCAAATCTGTTTCTTTAAAAAAATGTGATGTGTCCACGTTGCATTTTGGAGCATTTCCTGTCACGGGCGCTAGGCTTACCCACACAAGTGAGGTATCATTTTTATCGGGAGACCTGTGGGAACGCTGGGTGGAAGGAAATTTGTGGCTCCTCTCTGATTCCAGAACTTTCTGTCCGAAAAATGTGAGGAAAATGTGGTTTTTTAGCTAAATTTCGAGGTTTGCAAAGGATACTGGGTAACAGAACCTGGTCAGAGCCCCACAAGTCACCCCATCCTGGATTCCCCAAGGTCTCTAGTTTTCAAAAATGCACAGGTTTGGTAGGATTCCCTAGGTGCCGGCCGAGCTAGAGGCCAAAATCTACTGGTAGGCACTTTGCAAAAAACACCTCTGTTTTCTTTCAAAAAATGTGATGTGTCCATGTTGCATTTTGGGGCAGTTCCTGTCGCGGGCTCTACGCCTACCAACACACGTGAGGTATGAATTTTATCGGGAGACTTGGGGGAGCGCTGTGTGGAAGGAAATTTGTGGCTCCTCTCTGATTCCAGAACTTTCTGTCACCAAAATGTAAGGAAAATATGTTTTTTTATCCAAATGTTGAGGTTTGCAAAGGATTCCGGGTAACAGAACCTGGTCAGAGCCCCACAAGTCACCCCATCTTGGATTCCCCTAGGTCTCTAGTTTTCAAGAATGCACAGGTTTGGTAGGTTTCCCTAGGTGCCGGCTGAGCTAGAAGCCAAAATCTACAGGTAGGCACTTTGCAAAAAACGCCTCTTTTTTCTTTAAAAAAAATGTGATGTGTCCACTTTGCGTTTTGGGGCATTTCCTGTCGCTGGCGCTAGGCCTACCCACACAAGTGAGCTATCATTTTTATCGGGAGACTTGGGGGAACGCTGGGTGGAAGGAAATTTGTGGCTCCTCTCAGATTCCAGAACTTTCTGTCACCAAAATGTGAGGAAAACGTGTTTTTTTAGCCCAATGTTGAGGTTTGCAAAGGATTCTGGGTAACAGAACCTGGTCAGAGGCCCCAAGTCACCCCATCCTGGATTCCCTTAGGTCTCTAGTTTTCAAAAATGCACAGGTTTGGTAGGTTTCCCTAGGTGCCGGCTGAGCTAGAGTTCAAAATCTACAGGTAGGCACTTTGCAAATCTGTTTCTTTAAAAAAATGTGATGTGTCCACGTTGCATTTTGGAGCATTTCCTGTCACGGGCGCTAGGCTTACCCACACAAGTGAGGTATCATTTTTATCGGGAGACTTGGGGGAACGCTGGGTGAAAGGAAATGTGTGGCTCCTCTCTGATTCCAGAACTTTCTGTCACCAAAATGTGAGGAAAATGTGTTTTTTTAGCTAAATTTTGAGGTTTGCAAAGGATTCTGGGTAACAGAACCTGGTCAGAACCCCACAAGTCTCCCCATCCTGGATTCCCCTAGGTCTCTAGTTTTAAAAAATGCACAGGTTTGGTAGGATTTCCTAGGTGCCGGCTGAGCTAGAGGCCAAAATCTACAGGTAGGCACTTTGCAAAAAACACCTCTGTTTTCTTTAAAAAATTGTGATGTGTCCACATTGCGTTTTGGGGCATTTCCTGTCACGGGCGCTAGGCCTACCCACACAAGTGAGGTATCATTTTTATCGGGAGACTTGGGGGAACGCTGGGTGGAAGGAAATTTGTGGCTCCTCTCTGATTCCAGAACTTTCTGTCAGAAAAATGTGAGGAAAATGTGTTTTTTTAGCTAAATTTCGAGGTTTGCAAAGGATTCTGGGTAACAGAACCTGGTCAGAGCCCCACGTCACCCCATCTTTGATTCCCCTAGGTCTCTAGCTTTTAAAAATGCACAGGTTTTGTAGGTTTCCCTGGGTGCCAGCTGAGCTAGAGGCCAAAATCTACAGCTAGGCACTTTGCAACAAACACCTCTGTTTTCTTTCAAAAAATGTGATGTGTCCACATTGCGTTTTGGGGCATTTCCTGTCACGGGTGCTAGGCCTACCCACACAAGTGAGGTATCATTTTTATCGGGAGACTTGGGGGAACGCTGGGTGAAAGGAAATGTGTGGCTCCTCTCTGATTCCAGAACTTTCTGTCACCAAAATGTGAGGAAAATGTGTTTTTTTAGCTAAATTTTGAGGTTTGCAAAAGATTCAGGGTAACAGAACCTGGTCAGAGCACCACAAGTCACCCCATCCTGTATTCCCCTAGGTCTCTAGTTTCAAAGAATGCACAGGTTTGGTAGGTTTCCCTAGGTGCCGGCTGAGCTAGAGGCCAAATTCTACAGGTAGGCACTTTGCAAAAAACGCCTCTGTTTTCTTTAAAAAAATGTGATGTGTCCACGTTGCGTTTTGGGGCATTTCCTGTCGCGGGCGGTAGGCCTACCCACACAAGTGAGGTATCATTTTTATCGGGAGACTTGGGGGAACGCTGGGTGAAAGGAAATGTGTGGCTCCTCTCTGATTCCAGAACTTTCTGTCACCAAAATGTGAGGAAAATGTGTTTTTTTAGCTAAATTTTGAGGTTTGCAAAGGATTCTGGGTAACAGAACCTGGTCAGAACCCCACAAGTCTCCCCATCCTGGATTCCCCTAGGTCTCTAGTTTTCAAAAATGCACAGGTTTGGTAGGATTTCCTAGGTGCCGGCTGAGCTAGAGGCCAAAATCTACAGGTAGGCACTTTGCAAAAAACACCTCTGTTTTCTTTCAAAAAATGTGATGTGTCCACATTGCGTTTTGGGGCATTTCCTGTCACGGGCGCTAGGCCTACCCACACAAGTGAGGTATCATTTTTATCGGGAGACTTGGGGGAACGCTGGGTGGAAGGAAATTTGTGGCTCCTCTCTGATTCCAGAACTTTCTGTCAGAAAAATGTGCGGAAAATGTGTTTTTTTAGCTAAATTTCGAGGTTTGCAAAGGATTCTGGGTAACAGAACCTGGTCAGAGCCCCACATGTCACCCCATCTTTGATTCCCCTAGGTCTCTAGCTTTTAAAAATGCACAGGTTTTGTAGGTTTCCCTAGGTGCCAGCTGAGCTAGAGGCCAAAATCTACAGCTAGGCACTTTGCAACAAACACCTCTGTTTTCTTTAAAAAAATGTGATGTGTCCACATTGCGTTTTGGGGCATTTCCTGTCACGGGCGCTAGGCCTACCCACACAAGTGAGGTATCATTTTTATCGGGAGACTTGGGGGAACGCTGGGTGAAAGGAAATGTGTGGCTCCTCTCTGATTCCAGAACTTTCTGTCACCAAAATGTGAGGAAAATGTGTTTTTTTAGCTAAATTTTGAGGTTTGCAAAAGATTCAGGGTAACAGAACCTGGTCAGAGCACCACAAGTCACCCCATCCTGGATTCCCCTAGGTCTCTAGTTTCTAAGAATGCACAGGTTTGGTAGGTTTCCATAGGTGCCGGCTGAGCTAGAGGCCACATTCTACAGGTAGGCACTTTGCAAAAAACGCCTCTGTTTTCTTTAAAAAAATGTGATGTGTCCACGTTGCGTTTTGGGGCATTTCCTGTCGCGGGCGGTAGGCCTACCCACACAAGTGAGGTATCATTTTTATTGGGAGACTTGTGGGAACGCTGGGTGGAAGAAAATTTGTGGCTCCTCTCAGATTCCAGAACTTTCTGTCACCAAAATGTGAGGAAAACGTGTTTTTTTAGCTAAATTTTGAGGTTTGCAAAGGATTCTGGGTAACAGAACCTGGTCAGAGCCCCACAAGTCTCCCCATCCTGGATTCCCCTAGGTCTCTAGTTTTCAAAAATGCACAGGTTTGGTAGGATTTCCTAGGTGCCGGCTGAGCTAGAGGCCAAAATCTACAGGTAGGCACTTAGCAAAAAACACCTATCTTTTCTTTCAAAAAATGTGATGTGTCCACATTGCATTTTGGGGCCTTTCCTGTCGCGGGTGCTAGGCCTACCCACACAAGTGAGGTATCATTTTTATTGGGAGACTTGTGGGAACGCTGGGTGGAAGAAAATTTGTGGCTCCTCTCAGATTCCAGAACTTTCTGTCACCAAAATGTGAGGAAAACGTCTTTTTTTAGCCAAATGTTGAGGTTTGCAAAGGATTCTGGGTAACAGAACCTGATCACAGCCCCACAAGTCACCCCATCTTGGATTCCCCTAGGTCTCTAGTTTTTAAAAATGCGCAGGTTTTGTAGCTTTCCCTAGGTGCCGGCTGAGCTAGAGGCCAAAATCTACAGGTAGGCACTTTGCAAAAAACACCTCTGTCTTCTTTAAAAAAATGTGATGTGTCCACGTTGCATTTTGTGGCATTTCCTGTCGCGGGTGCTAGGCCTACCCACACAAATGAGGTATCATTTTTATCGGGAGACTTGGGGGAACGCTGGGTGGAAGGACATTTGTGGCTCCTCTCTGATTCCAGAACTTTCTGTCACCAAAATGTGAGAAAAATGTGTTTTTTTTAGCCAGATTTTGAGGTATGCAAAGGATTCTGGGTAACAGAACCTGGTCAGAGCCCCATAAGTCACCCCATCTTGGATTCCCCTAGGTCTCTAGTTTTCAAAAATGCTCAGGTTTTGTAGGTTTCCCTAGGTGCCGGCTGAGCTAGAGGCCAAGATCTACAGGTAGGCACTTTGCAAAAAACACCTCTGTTTTCTTCAAAAAAATGTGATGTGTCCATGTTGCATTTTGGGGCAGTTCCAGTCGCGCGCTCTAGGCCTACCAACACAAGTGAGGTATCACTTTTATCGGGAGACTTGGGGGAGCGCTGTGTGGAAGGAAATTTGTGGCTCCTCTCTGATTCCAGAACTTTCTGTCACCAAAATGTAAGGAAAATATGTTTTTTATCCAAATGTTGAGGTTTGCAAAGGATTCCGGGTAACAGAACCTGGTCACAGCCCCACAAGTCACCCCATCTTGGATTCCACTAGGTCTCTAGTTTTCAAAAATGCACAGGTTTGGTAGGTTTCCCTAGGTGCCGGCTGAGCTAGAGGCCAAAATCTACAGGTAGGCACTTTGCAAAAATCACCTCTGTTTTCTTTCAAAAAATGTGATGTGTCCACATTGCGTTTTGGGGCCTTTCCTGTCGCGGGCGCTAGGCCTCCCACACAAGTGAGGTATCATTTTTATTGGGATACTTGTGGGAACGCTGGGTGGAAGGAAATTTGTGGCTCCTCTCAGATTCCAGAACTTTCTGTCACCAAAATGTGAGGTAAACGTGTTTTTTTAGCCAAATGTTGAGGTTTGTAAAGGACTCTGGGTAACAGAACCTGGTCAGAGCCCCACAAGTCTCCTCATGTTGGATTCCCCTAGGTCTCTAGTTTTTTTAAAAAGCACAGGTTTCGTAGGTTTCCCTAGGTGACGGCTGAGCTAGAGGCCAAAATCTACAGGTAGGCACTTTGCAAAAAACACCTCGGTTTTCTTTCAAAAAATGTGATGTGTCCATGTTGTGTTTTGGGGCATTTCCTGTTGCGGGCGCTAGACCTACCCACACAAGTGAGGTATCATTTTTATTGGGAGACTTAGGGGAATGCCGGGTGGAAGGAAATTGGTGGCTCCTCACAGATTCCAGAACTTTGTGTCACCAAAATGTGAGGAAAATGTGTTTTTTTAGCCAAATTTTGAGGTTTGCAAAGGATTCTGGGTAACAGAAACTGGTCAGAGCCCCACATGTCACCCCATCTTGGATTCCCCTAGGTCTCTAGTTTTTAAAAAAAGCACAGGTTTCGTAGGTTTCCCTAGGTGCCGGCTGAGCTAGAGGCCAAAATCTACAGGTAGGCACTTTGCAACAAACACCTCTGTTTTCTTTAAAAAAATGTGATGTGTCCACATTGCGTTTTGGGGCATTTCCTGTCACGGGCGGTAGGCCTACCCACACAAGTGAGGTATCATTTTTATCTGGAGACTTGGGGGAACGCTGGGGGGAAGGAAATTTGTGGCTCCTCTCTGATTCCAGATCTTTCTGTCACCAAAATGTGAGGAAAATGTGTTTTTTTTTAGCCACATTTTGAGGTTTGCAAAAGATTCAGGGTAACATAACCTGGTCAGAGACCCACAAGTCACCCCATCTTGGATTCCCCTAGGTGTCTAGTTTTCAAAAATGCACAGGTTTGGTAGGATTCCCTAGGTGCCGGCTGAGCTAGAGGCCAAAATCTACTGGTAGGCACATTGCAAAAAACACCTCTGTTTTCTTTAAAAAAATATGATGTGTCCATGTTGCGTTTTGGGGCAGTTCCTATCGCGGGTGCTAGGCCTACCCACACAAGTGAGGTATCATTTTTATCGGGAGACTTGGGGGAACGCTGGGTGGAAGGAAATTTGTGGTTCCTCTCTGATTCCAGAACTTTCTGTCACCAAAATGTGAGGAAAACGTGTTTTTTTAGCCAGATGTTGAGGTTTGCAAAGGATTCTGGGTAACAGAACCTGGTCACAGCCCAACAAGTCACACCATCTTGGATTTCCCTAGGTCTTTAATTTTCAAAAATGCACAGGTTTGATAGGTTTCCCTAGGTGCCGGCTGAGCTAGATGCCAAAATCTACAGGTAGGCAGTTTGCAAAAAACACCTCTGTTTTCTTTCACAAAAAATGTGATGTGTCCATTTTGCACTTTGGGGCAGTTCCTGTCGCGGGCGCTAGACCTACCCACACAAGTGAAGTATCATTTTTATCGGGAGACTTGGGGGAACGCTGGGTGGAAGGAAATTTGTGGTTCCTCTCTGATTCCAGAACTTTGGGGGTTATTCCAACTTTGGAGGAGGTGGTAATTCCTCCCAAATGTGACGGATTTACCACCAGCCGTATTACGAGTTCCATAGGATATAATGGACTCGTAATACGGCTGGTGGTATATCCGTCACTTTACCGTCACTTTTGGGACGGATTACCACTTCCTCCAAAGTTGGAATAACCCCCTTTGTGTCACCAAAATATGAGGAAAATGTGTTTTTTTAGCCAAATGTTGAGGTTTGCAAAGGATTCTGGGTAACAGAACCTGGTCAGAGCCCCACATGTCACCCCATCTTGGATTCCCCTAGGTCTCTAGTTTTTAAAAATGCGCAGGTTTTGTAGCTTTCCCTAGGTGCCGGCTGAGCTAGAGGCCAAAATCTACAGGTAGGCACTTTGCAAAAAACACCTCTGTTTTCTTTAAAAAAATGTGATGTGTCCACATTGCATTTTGGGGGCTTTCCTGTTGCGGGTGCTAGGCCTACCCACACAAGTGTGGTATCATTTTTATTGGGAGACTTGTGGGAACGCTGGGTGGAAGAAAATGTGTGGCTCCTCTCAGATTCCAGAACTTTCTGTCACCAAAATGTGAGGAAAACTTGTTTTTTTAGCCAAATGTTGAGGTTTGCAAAGGATTCTGGGTAACAGAACTTGGTCACAGCCCAACAAGTCACACCATCTTGGATTTCCCTAGGTCTTTAATTTTCAAAAATGCACAGGTTTGATAGGTTTTCCTAGGTGCCGGCTGAGCTTGTGTTCAAAATCCACAGGTAGGCACTTTGCAAAAAACACCTCTGTTTTCTTTCAAAAAATGTGATGTGTCCACGTTGCGTTTTGGGGCATTTCCTGTCACGGGCGCTAGGCCTACCCACACAAGTGAGGTATCATTTTTATCGGGAGACTTGGGGGAACGCTGGGTGGAAGGAAATTAGTGGCTCCTCTCTGATTCCAGAACTTTCTGTCAGAAAAATGTGAGGAAAATGTGTTTTTTTAGCTAAATTTCGAGGTTTGCAAAGGATTCTGGGTAACAGAACCTGGTCAGAGCCCCACATGTCACCCCATCTTGGATTCCCCTAGGTCTCTAGTTTTTAAAAATGCACAGGTTTTGTAGGTTTCCCTAGGTGCCAGCTGAGCTAGAGGCCAAAATCTACAGCTAGGCACTTTGCAACAAACACCTCTGTTTTCTTTCAAAAAATGTGATGTGTCCACATTGCGTTCTGGGGCATTTCCTGTCACGGGCGCTAGGCCTACCCACACAAGTGAGGTATCATTTTTATCGGGAGACTTGGGGGAACGCTGGGTGAAAGGAAATGTGTGGCTCCTCTCTGATTCCAGAACTTTCTGTCACCAAAATGTGAGGAAAATGCGTTTTTTTAGCTAAATTTTGAGGTTTGCAAAAGATTCAGGGTAACAGAACCTGGTCAGAGCACCACAAGTCACCCCATCCTGTATTCCCCTAGGTCTCTAGTTTCAAAGAATGCACAGGTTTGGTAGGTTTCCCTAGGTGCCAGCTGAGCTAGAGGCCAAATTCTACAGGTAGGCACTTTGCAAAAAACGCCTCTGTTTTCTTTAAAAAAATGTGATGTGTCCACGTTGCGTTTTGGGGCATTTCCTGTCGCGGGCGGTAGGCCTACCCACACAAGTGAGGTATCATTTTTATCGGGAGACTTGGGGGAACGCTGGGTGAAAGGAAATGTGTGGCTCCTCTCTGATTCCAGAACTTTCTGTCACCAAAATGTGAGGAAAATGTGTTTTTTTAGCTAAATTTTGAGGTTTGCAAAGGATTCTGGGTAACAGAACCTGGTCAGAACCCCACAAGTCTCCCCATCCTGGATTCCCCTAGGTCTCTAGTTTTAAAAAATGCACAGGTTTGGTAGGATTTCCTAGGTGCCGGCTGAGCTAGAGGCCAAAATCTACAGGTAGGCACTTTGCAAAAAACACCTCTGTTTTCTTTAAAAAATTGTGATGTGTCCACATTGCATTTTGGGGCATTTCCTGTCACGGGCGCTAGGCCTACCCACACAAGTGAGGTATCATTTTTATCGGGAGACTTGGGGGAACGCTGGGTGGAAGGAAATTTGTGGCTCCTCTCTGATTCCAGAACTTTCTGTCAGAAAAATATGAGGAAAATGTGTTTTTTTAGCTAAATTTCGAGGTTTGCAAAGGATTCTGGGTAACAGAACCTGGTCAGAGCCCCACATGTCACCCCATCTTTGATTCCCCTAGGTCTCTAGCTTTTAAAAATGCACAGGTTTTGTAGGTTTCCCTGGGTGCCAGCTGAGCTAGAGGCCAAAATCTACAGCTAGGCACTTTGCAACAAACACCTCTGTTTTCTTTCAAAAAATGTGATGTGTCCACATTGCGTTTTGGGGCATTTCCTGTCACGGGTGCTAGGCCTACCCACACAAGTGAGGTATCATTTTTATCGGGAGACTTGGGGGAACGCTGGGTGAAAGGAAATGTGTGGCTCCTCTCTGATTCCAGAACTTTCTGTCACCAAAATGTGAGGAAAATGTGTTTTTTTAGCTAAATTTTGAGGTTTGCAAAAGATTCAGGGTAACAGAACCTGGTCAGAGCACCACAAGTCACCCCATCCTGTATTCCCCTAGGTCTCTAGTTTCAAAGAATGCACAGGTTTGGTAGGTTTCCCTAGGTGCCGGCTGAGCTAGAGGCCAAATTCTACAGGTAGGCACTTTGCAAAAAACGCCTCTGTTTTCTTTAAAAAAATGTGATGTGTCCACGTTGCGTTTTGGGGCATTTCCTGTCGCGGGCGGTAGGCCTACCCACACAAGTGAGGTATCATTTTTATTGGGAGACTTGTGGGAACGCTGGGTGGAAGAAAATTTGTGGCTCCTCTCAGATTCCAGAACTTTCTGTCACCAAAATGTGAGGAAAACGTGTTTTTTTTAGCTAAATTTTGAGGTTTGCAAAGGATTCTGGGTAACAGAACCTGGTCAGAGCCCCACAAGTCTCCCCATCCTGGATTCCCCTAGGTCTCTAGTTTTAAAAAATGCACAGGTTTGGTAGGATTTCCTAGGTGCCGGCTGAGCTAGAGGCCAAAATCTACAGGTAGGCACTTTGCAAAAAACACCTCTGTTTTCTTTCAAAAAATGTGATGTGTCCACATTGCATTTTGGGGCCTTTCCTGTCGCGGGTGCTAGGCCTACCCACACAAGTGAGGTATCATTTTTATTGGGAGACTTGTGGGAACGCTGGGTGGAAGAAAATTTGTGGCTCCTCTCAGATTCCAGAACTTTCTGTCACCAAAATGTGAGGAAAACGTGTTTTTTTAGCCAAATGTTGAGGTTTGCAAAGGATTCTGGGTAACAGAACCTGATCACAGCCCCACAAGTCACCCCATCTTGGATTCCCCTAGGTCTCTAGTTTTTAAAAATGCGCAGGTTTTGTAGCTTTCCCTAGGTGCCGGCTGAGCTAGAGGCCAAAATCTACAGGTAGGCACTTTGCAAAAAACACCTCTGTTTTCTTTAAAAAAATGTGATGTGTCCACGTTGCATTTTGTGGCATTTCCTGTCGCAGGTGCTAGGCCTACCCACACAAATGAGGTATCATTTTTATCGGGAGACTTGGGGGAACGCTGGGTGGAAGGACATTTGTGGCTCCTCTCTGATTCCAGAACTTTCTGTCACCAAAATGTGAGAAAAATGTGTTTTTTTTAGCCAGATTTTGAGGTATGCAAAGGATTCTGGGTAACAGAACCTGGTCAGAGCCCCATAAGTCACCCCATCTTGGATTCCCCTAGGTCTCTAGTTTTCAAAAATGCTCAGGTTTTGTAGGTTTCCCTAGGTGCCGGCTGAGCTAGAGGCCAAGATCTACAGGTAGGCACTTTGCAAAAAACACCTCTGTTTTCTTCAAAAAATGTGATGTGTCCATGTTGCATTTTGGGGCAGTTCCAGTCGCGCGCTCTAGGCCTACCAACACAAGTGAGGTATCACTTTTATCGGGAGACTTGGGGGAGCGCTGTGTGGAAGGAAATTTGTGGCTCCTCTCTGATTCCAGAACTTTCTGTCACCAAAATGTAAGGAAAATATGTTTTTTATCCAAATGTTGAGGTTTGCAAAGGATTCCGGGTAACAGAACCTGGTCACAGCCCCACAAGTCACCCCATCTTGGATTCCACTAGGTCTCTAGTTTTCAAAAATGCACAGGTTTGGTAGGTTTCCCTAGGTGCCGGCTGAGCCAGAGGCCAAAATCTACAGGTAGGCACTGCAAAAATCACCTCTGTTTTCTTTAAAAAAATGTGATGTGTCCACATTGCGTTTTGGGGCCTTTCCTGTCGCGGGCGCTAGGCCTCCCACACAAGTGAGGTATCATTTTTATTGGGATACTTGTGGGAACGCTGGGTGGAAGGAAATTTGTGGCTCCTCTCAGATTCCAGAACTTTCTGTCACCAAAATGTGAGGTAAACGTGTTTTTTTAGCCAAATGTTGAGGTTTGTAAAGGACTCTGGGTAACAGAACCTGGTCAGAGCCCCACAAGTCTCCCCATGTTGGATTCCCCTAGGTCTCTAGTTTTTTTAAAAAGCACAGGTTTCGTAGGTTTCCCTAGGTGACGGCTGAGCTAGAGGCCAAAATCTACAGGTAGGCACTTTGCAAAAAACACCTCGGTTTTCTTTCAAAAAATGTGATGTGTCCATGTTGTGTTTTGGGGCATTTCCTGTTGCGGGCGCTAGACCTACCCACACAAGTGAGGTATCATTTTTATTGGGAGACTTAGGGGAACGCCGGGTGGAAGGAAATTGGTGGCTCCTCACAGATTCCAGAACTTTGTGTCACCAAAATGTGAGGAAAATGTGTTTTTTTAGCCAAATTTTGAGGTTTGCAAAGGATTCTGGGTAACAGAAACTGGTCAGAGCCCCACATGTCACCCCATCTTGGATTCCCCTAGGTCTCTAGTTTTTAAAAAAAGCACAGGTTTCGTAGGTTTCCCTAGGTGCCGGCTGAGCTAGAGGCCAAAATCTACAGGTAGGCACTTTGCAACAAACACCTCTGTTTTCTTTAAAAAAATGTGATGTGTCCACATTGCGTTTTGGGGCATTTCCTGTCACGGGCGCTAGGCCTACCCACACAAGTGAGGTATCATTTTTATCTGGAGACTTGGGGGAACGCTGGGGGGAAGGAAATTTGTGGCTCCTCTCTGATTCCAGATCTTTCTGTCACCAAAATGTGAGGAAAATGTGTTTTTTTTTAGCCACATTTTGAGGTTTGCAAAAGATTCAGGGTAACAGAACCTGGTCAGAGACCCACAAGTCACCCCATCTTGGATTCCCCTAGGTCTCTAGTTTCAAAAATGCACAGGTTTGGTAG